>NC_081164.1:2562102-2862102 GCF_012432095.1 Onychostoma macrolepis | reverse complement strand
CAACTATTTCAAATTACATTTTACTAATTTCAAAACAATGAAGTATTTTCTCAAACTTCTGAAGAAGTACACTGTTTAATTATTTGTTTATTGCTGGGGTCAAATTGCAACTTAGAGTAATTGAATGATGCCTAATTCGTGATAAACTGAGCTGAAGCTTCAATAACACTTCTACTGGATTTTAAAGGAATTTTTTATTAAATAAATTGCTGAAAATGTCACCCGTAGGACATCCCAGATGTAGATGCATTTGTTTCCTCATCAGATTTGGAGAAATGTAGCATTGCATCAGTGTCTCAGCAGTGAATGGGTGCCGTCAGAATGAGAGTCCAAACAGCTGATAACAACATCACAATAATCCACACCACTCCAGTCCATCAGTTAATGTCTCGAAAAGCTTTGTATTTATAATAAACAAATCCATCATCAACACGTTTTTAACTGTTAAACCATTGTTTCTGACTAAATATGAGTCCTCTATCCATAATATTTCATAATAAAGCCATCTCATCTGAATCAGGAGTGAAATCTGCACAGATCCAAAACAGTTCTAAACAAACACATTGGTGAGTTTTGATATGAGAGAACAACAGGGGATGACTTTATCACTGGTGGACGCATTATTATGGATTATAAGAAGCCACAGTCTAACAATGCATACACGCAGCTTTTCTCTTCTCCAGATGTTAACTGATGGACTGGAGTGCTGTGGATTATTGTGATGTTTTTATCAGCTGTTTGGACTCTCATTCTGACGGCACCCATTCACTGCAGAGACACTGATGCAATGCTACATTTCTCCAAATCTGATGAAGAAACAAACTCATCTACATCTTGGATGGCCTGAGGCGAGTAAATTTTCCTTTTTGGGTGAACTATTCCTTTAATGATGCAGATTAATTTTGGGAAATAATAGGTTCAGTTCTAATTTACCATTGTTAATTTTACTCCAACACCATTGTGGTAGGCCTATCTGGAAACACAAAGTCAGGTCGCCCTCCTCAACAGAACATGAGGGTTGTATTGTCATGTTGTATTGCTCTGTATTGACGCCTAAGCGGCGCTGTTTCTTAGTTTTTTGTCCTCGCGGTGGGAGTGTTCCGCCTCATTCAAGGGGTTTCCTTTCCTTCTCCAGCGCTGCTGTCATTCACAACCAGAAAAGACACAAAGGAAGATCACAGATGAAGGTGTAAAGCTGAAAGCTGGTAAATGTGCGTTTATTCCGGCGGAGGCTCGTCTGATCTGATGCCTGGCGCAGGTGGATCATTTCCCGCATTGATCAGCTGAGCCTCGGAGATCAGCATCAGCATCAGTCGGTAAGACAGCTCTTCATATATAAATCATTCAGAGGAATACAGCTGCTCACATTCATCAACTTCACGATACGTCTCAGTAAACTGTTTTATTAGCCTAATCAGTCCGAATAAGTAGAAACCACTTTTTCATATAAATTGATTTTTTTCTTTTTTTCTTTTGAATAATAGTAACTGGTTTCATAAGATGCTCATGCAGCAGATGTGTCAGAATCATTGAAGGAATGGGGCTTTTTATATCCTATACACCATATTACAAGGTGATATATAGAGGCATAACGTCAGTGTTTGGTGTATCATCATCTATAGTGGGCTGAACAGGCGAATGCCGGGAACATCGTGATCTATAGAGTCACAGTGCATTATGGCACAAGACACAGCCTCACAGAAATGCTATGCAAACTGTTGAATACCAGCACATTTTAGGAAGTACTTCATATTCGTTCTGTTTTGGCTTGTCTTTATTAGCGAGGCAAAATCAGATGAGTCACTTATTGTCATGAAAATGTGAAAGTCTTTGCATTGCACTGCATATACGCCCATGGGATTCATAAAACAATAGTTCCGATTCTTTATTCTGATTGGTTGAACCGGGTCGTAAAGCGCACAGTGTGAACGCACATTTTGTATTAATGCGCAACAGTGCTGTTGCTCGGCAACCATAAACAGTCAATAGTTGGTATATGACTTGGAAGAATTATTATTAATACTTATTTACTGATGTGTTACTATTCATTAATTAAATTATACTGTACATTGAACATTGGTGTCTTATATCATATTGCGATTTAATTTTTTTAATCTTGTGCTTTGCATATTACTTCTTTTACCCATCCTTTTGACCACATGATTGCATATGCATATGAGTCCATGCATGCATGAACTATCTCAACTCAGCTAACTACAACATATGCATGTATGCAAAATCTTGATTTAACAGACTTCCCTCTGATAATTAATTCTGGTTCGTTACAAACGACTGTGGTGAAAGGGTGATTATTGTTAGCTAAAACTAAAACAATTTAAAAATGTTATATGAAACAAATTAAACATCAACTAAAATAAAATAAAATATAAAATAATATACATTTTATTTCAGCTTGCTGCCAACATTTCCCATTTTTGTTTAGTTTAATTTGAAGTACTAAAATAATAAAAACCAAATAAACAAAACCGAATGAATAAATAAAATGATATAACGTTAATAAAATTATATAGAAAATGTATTTTAAAAATAAAAAACAAAATTACTAAAACTTAACTAAAGTTAAAGTGAAAACTTAAAATGAAAAAATAAATTCAACTAATTCAAAATATTAACAAAAACTATACAATAGTGCAGTCAAACGATTAATCTCAATTAATTGCATCCAAAATAAAAGTTTTTGTTTACATAATATATGTGTGTGTGTACTGTGTGTATTTATTATGTATATATAAATACACACACATGCATGTATATAGTTCAGAAAAATATGTTATGTTTATATATTAAATATATTTATTTATAATATAAATGATATGAATATAAATATAGACATGTAAATACATGCAAATATTTTCAATATATATACTGTATGTGTGTGTGTGTGTGTTTATATATACATAATAAATATAAAAAGTACACACACATATATAATGCTAACAAAAATTTTGTATGTGATTAATTGCGATTAATCATTACACAGAACTAATATATTTATATTCATATAATTTATATTAATATATAAATATATTTAATATAAACATAACATTTTTCTTAAATATATACTTGCATGTGTGTGTATTTATATATATGTTACAAATATACACAGTACACACACACATATATTATGCAAACAAAAACGTTTATTTTGGATGAGATTAATCATGATTAATCATTTGACAGCACTACTACAGCATGTCTTTTCCTCATGACACTGTAACTACACATCTGACTGCAAATACCATCTTTCTCCATTGAAGACTGTCCAAAAATATCTGTATTGTGATAAAATAATATATTTTTTGCATACATTTAAATATGATATAAATAGCAGTCAGAGACAGGATAGTTTCTGCACACTGCAGATGAAGATGTAGGTCAGGTCTGTCTGTTTGCGATGCAGTTTGCAGAACAGAGAACTGAACTGTACAAAATCAAAATCATGCTGCTGCCTCCTGATCTCCGCTGTGCACTCAGACTGCAGCGTGCAGACATATTCATGTTGTGGTATTATGTTGATATTTCAGATTGCAGATCTGTTTTCTAGGATTACTTTTTGAATAAATCTATTAATAATGAATAGCAATTTTACATTTAATAATTGAGATTTTATTATCTCACACTCTTATGAGAGTCAATTTAGACAGTGGAACCACATGATTAATAAATGAATGCAAAACTCAATTGAGAGCTTAAGTTATACACTGATGGACTGCTAGTAAACGTAAAAGTAGTAGTCTTGAATAAGTGAATGAAAGAATGAAAAAACATCACCTCCAATTAAAAGATCACTGCAATTTTATGCTTCCTTCACATGTTATCGGAAACTTCGTACTTCCCACATCTGAAGTTGTAATTACGAGTTATTGCTGGAAAGAACAGACATCATAGTGGACAGCCTATTCATTCTTGCCTGTTTCTTGGGGAAATTGTATTAAAGCCAAAAGGTATAGATTAGAAGATATTTAGTCAAAATCCAAGAAGTTTTGAATAAAATGCAGCATCCCATTTGTTGGTAACAATATAAACATTCACAGCGCTATCTAGATATTCGGCTTGCTGACGTTTCCTAAATTTCAGTCAAATAAATGCTATTTTCACTGTGTTCAATACATACAATATGCTTTAAATGGTTATTTATATGTGTACTGTAAATATGCAAGACTGTAATGGCAGGAGAAAGCAATGTAGATGTAGTGAGAAAAACTAATAAAACTTTACAGTATACTGCTATGTTTCTCTCCTCCAACATATTTAAAGTTTATGGCCCACCCGTCTTAGAAACAGTTGTAAATATGAGTAGGGAGGCTGTTCATGTCCAATTTCTGACTAGGAAACTTGTATTTACGATCATTCCGGTAGCATTAATTTGGTCATTTTTACCATCATAAAAATTATTGACCACAACTGTCAATTTCTTTTGTGAAATGTAGCTCTTTAAGTCAAGCATGCATTCGTTTAAAACCTTCAAGACCCTCTAAAGGTCTGCTATTTGAGAAAACAACATAAAATAACACAAAGCACAAAAAAGCAAAACAAAACCTTATAGAACAACACGAAGCAAAGAAAAACTAAACAACATGCAGTAAAACAACACAAAGCACAAAAAAGTAAAACAACAAAATGCAAAATAAGCAAAAAACAAAACAACACAAAACAAAACACAAAAGCAAAACAAAACCATATAAAACAACACAAAGCAAAGAAGAAGAAAAAATAACACAAACTAAATGTAAGACAAACAAATGCAACAAAACATAGTTAACAAACGTTAAATGACTGGTTTTGTTGTGTTGGTTGAGCAAAAAATCACTATTTTTATTTTTCCAGTCTAACCAAATAGTTTGCTCATATATTATTTAATTTTTTTTATTGTTTATGTTTAACTTTGCTTTATTTGTGTACTGATGATAATTTTCTCATTTTGTAGAAGAATGTGGCTTAATAAGTTTTGACTGAGAACTGGCATGGTATATGTTTTTTTGTGTGGCATGCCTCATCCAAAAATGATCCAGACTACATTAAATATTGTTCACTTGCATTCTGTTGAATGTTTAATTAAAAAAAAAAAAAAAAAAGTGTAAAAGAACTTGAAAAATGCTTTTAAAGAACATGACTCCTGGACTGTTGTCTACCAGTCAGTCAGATAACAGTAGCTTCAGGCATGTTTGATGGCTGCTGCGTTTGCATTGCCTTTTCATCGTTCCTTTAAGTGCTTATTGTCAGATCAGCAGATCAGAATGTAAAGTCACCATGTTTTTGTAATCATCTCTTTGGTCTCAGTGCAGCGGGGGAGGCAGTATCGTCTTTGCCCTGCGGCGTGACATGCGAGACATGCAGTCAGGAAAGTAGTTAAGTCAGCAGACACTCATATCACAGCTGGGCAGAAAGAAAGGAAACGACCTTCATCTAAACACCTCTGCAAAACTACACGGTTGCAATACAACACTGAAACTTTTTACAGAAAGATTCAGACACTACAGAACTGTCAGGATTGACTTGCATTGCATTTGTTCCCTTTGAGATGCAGAATTTATGTGAGAAGAGTTTTTAAATGAATCATGCAAGGTGATTTACTGTGGTTTGTTGTCCAAGAAAGCTGTGGCATGGCTCATTTGCGCAGCTCTTGGTTGATTGTGTGGGTCATTATGGAAAGGATCTGCATCTGTGTTCTTTAATTTGCTGATTGTCAGTAGATCAGCCACAGAACAACAACTCATCAGGGCTTTTATGGGATTGCGGTCTCATGCTAAATCTGGCCCTAAGTCCATAATCACACTGTTCAGTCGAGATTATAACTTTATTGACATTATGTTTATACTGTATAGCCATAGGAGAGCTGGACCCCTGGTGGAGCCTAAGGGTGTTTTTCTCCATTATGCAACATCAAATAGAGTTTTTCCATTGCTTGCCACATTCGTCTTTGGTTTGCACACCGGGGGACTAAAGATAAGTGATAAGGCATGATTTTCTATCAACTTCTTGATGAAACTGCTTAGGGGTGTGCGAAATGACCAAAACAGTGATACTCGTCACCTGATAGTAATTCTGGCAGAACGTGGGTTTGTCACGACACCAGAATATTTCTTAAGTCAACAACTAATACCGTTTTCAACGTACTCGCATAAAATAATATATAAGCTACTATAGCGAACCTGTCCTACTGCCTGCTCTAAACTGCTAAATTGTGCACTATAAGACATTAAAGCACTATAGAGCTTAACTTATTACAGTATTTAACTTAATAATATTAAATTGTCTTGACTTAAGACCCTTTTTGCTTAAGTCTTCTAGAAACTATATGGTTCAAAGGTTTGGGGTCGGTAAGAAGTCTCTTAACACACTAAGGCTGTTTATTTGATCAAAATTAAAGTAAAAACAGTAATATTGTGAAATATTATTCAAATTTAAAATAACTGTTTTCTATATGAAAATATAGGCTATAGTAAAATATAGTTGATTGCTGTGATCAAATCTGAATTTTTAGCATCAGTGTCACATGACCCTTCAGAAATCACTCTAATATGCTGCTGATGAATGCCGTGTTGTTTTGCTTCATATTTTTGTGGACATGCATCTTTTCATGATTATTTGGTGAATAGAAAGACCAGAATAACAGAATTTATTTGAAATCAATTTATTTTTTGTGTCTCTTTTGATCAATTTAATGTGTTCTTGCTTAATAAAAGTATTATTATTTTATTTTTTTCCTTTTAAATCTTATTGATCACAAACTTTTGAATGGTAGTGGGACTTCGATTTAGACAACACATCAATGCCCTGGCAATCAGTACATAATATACAAACAATCAAACGCTCTGGCTGAATAAAGTACAAAAAATACACTCTTGCTGTTAATAGAGTACAAAAACATTCTTTCTTTAGAAAATGTAAAAATTTGTTTTATGACTATTAGCTGAAACCTGTTCTTCATTATTGTTTAGTAAGTGGGTTTTGCCTGCTTCATTACACTGCCCAGCTGAAGAACGCTCTCTTCCTATCTCTTCAGTCATCTGAGATTTATGAGTTACAGATCTAGTGGAGATAAGCGGAGAGATGCTTTCGAATGTTTTTGTGCTTTTTTATGCTTTTCTTTTTGCCTACATCTGCAAAAGTGGAGCTCTGATATCTTGGACAGCTTCAGCTTCAAGTTGTATGAAGTTTTGCATCTGTGGTTATTTGGATCTTGATTGTACGAGCAGGATTTAGTTGACAAATGCCAACAGCTTGGATTAAATCCACAGACAAATCCTGGTGGAACTTTAGTGAACCCAAGAGCAGTTAGCAAATTAGTGACTGAATTATGGCCGAAAGCCACTCAGTTCGTACCTACTGGTTAGTGGAATTAGTTACCCAAATATAACATTTCTGTCATTATTTACTCGCCTCCACGATGAAGCAAAACCCATGCGTTGCTTGTTTTCAATAATTTTTTTTTTCTCAAGTGGAATTTTTGAAAGAATCTATTCATAGGAACTGCATTTTAAAAAAGTCAGAAAAGATTTAAAAAAGATTCCTCACATTTTCTCCTTTTGTGCTTTATAAAATCTGAGAATACAGGTTGATAGAATGACATAAATAACTGCAAGCTTTTAAAAGAGCATCGTACTGTTTCGCAATCTAGTTCTACATCATATGATCCAACAGCAAATCAAATAATCTTTATTTGGTGCTAAGCACAGAAATCTGGTCAAGTACCTTTGAGTGAGTGATTGCACCATTGTTGTTCAGGACAAAACTAGAGTGTATTCTAGGATTGTTTTAATACCAAGACTGTGAAATCGCATTTTCCTCTCAAACCATTGCATTTTGGTGTGAGTTACAGCTCGTTGTTAAACTGCGTGTTTGTAGAGAATGCTCAGGAACGTCCTAATCTAATCTAGCCTCCATATGTTTCTCTTTAAGAGATCCTCCCATGCTTAAGACCTTTCGTCTGTGCGATGGTCAGAAATTCCTTGCGTAATTGTATCTTGGCACCTGTCCCTGAGTGTTTGTGGCATTGCAGCTTTAATTCAGTTTTGGCTGTTGCAGAAGAACCGAACATACTTTAGTTCATTCAGTTATAGAGCAGGGATTGAATTGATGTAAATTATATTAAACAATGTGGAATATTTGGAGGTTGTTTTTCGAGCATCACTTATAGTTCTGTAGGTATTAAACTTGCTACATGAAAGACGTACCTCTGTACCTACATTTTTGCAAAACTCTCTGCAGTTTCCAGGTGAAATGAACACTAGTAGCAATAAAACACCAACAGCTTTTATTCCGTTTTCACACAAATTATGATTACAGAGGCAGATTATCATTTAACATAGACTTATTTTTGCATGGTTTCTTGCACAATACTATGTTATGACCTCAAAACACTTTTATCACAGTGCATGGTTTGTAAACGAATACATTTTGATGTTTCCATCACATAACCAGCTCCATATCTAAAAAAGTAAAATTGCTCGGTAGCGCACCTGGTACGCCATTGAGTTTGTGATGCAGGGCGTTTGGCTATGAGTCTCGTGAAACATGAGTTGTGATAAATGAACTGAAAGACTTGTAGAAGCAAGATACAATAGCATGGTTGCTTCAGGAAATCTGTTTTTATCTCACGTTTGCCTTTGTTGTGAGATTTCACTAGCCACTAGACAATTCATTTCCAAACTTCTACAATACATACAACAAATAACGTAATAACTGAACATGCTTTTAGTGCAGCTCAATGGAAATTTCGAAACATGCAAAAAGCAGCATAAATCATTTTGCAGAAATGTCACCAGAGGCACATTTTTTGTTCAAGGAGAAGGTTCTTGAGACTTATCTAGAGATCAAAAATATGATAGAAAATAAGGGCCCTTTTAGTAAGTAACCACATAGTTACTTACTAAATGTTTACATGCATACATGTAAACATTTAACAGTTAGTTAAATGTTTACATGTATGCATTGTACTTGAAGTCCAGTGTCATTATTTTGAAGAAAAAGTCAAAATAGTAGGTCAAAGTTTACGCAAAACTCAAATAAAGAGTTTTAAAAAGGTTTGGAATGACATGAGATGAGGTAAATAAATAAATGTCAAATGTCATATAGAGTATCAGAAAGGCACTACAGGCAACAGGGTTGTGTGCCATACAGAACTGAACTGAGAATGCTTGTAACCTTGTGTTTTTTTAAGCCTTTCAAATTTGCATAAAAGCCGTACTAAATGATGCTTGCTTTGAGATGCCAACAGAAATAGGATAAGCAAGTACCCTCGTGTCAGGGGCAGCTCAGTGTCTTTGGCTGTTTGTAGATGAATCAGAGCGACTGAAACCATGTCATTGTCAATCAGCGTGCATCCTGTTTTCAGTGGCTGTGCACGAGAACGATCAACTTTCAAGCATGTGATGCATGAGAGTCCCGTGAGCTCACGACTTCAAGATGTTTTAAAATCAAGCTCATGGTTTTTGTTCTTGGCCCATACATATCTCTGAAGGATTCTGCACCTCGGTACTTTTCAATAACCAGAAACATTAATAATTAATTAAAAAATAGGTGCAAATACTAAAATTTCCTTTGTGGTTAGAGCTGTACCGGACAAAAGTGATGTGAACCTGCAATAGAGATTGAAACTAATACTGCAGTTTCAGTCTGTCTCATGGACATGTTGGATCCCTTGTGCATTTGGCATAGTGTCAGTCACGAGCCAGTTATGATATTGTGATGCATTGCAATCTATTGAATTGCAACACATGACTTTGTTATATATCATATCATAAGATAGTTGCTGATACCAAGCTCTTCTCTCAGGACGTTGTTAGGTGTAATTCCTAAAAAAATAAAAAAGCTACTTCCCCGATCGCCCTGAAGGGTATAATGGTTAGGAAGAATCTGAGATATTTCTTCACAAGCCAAAAATGGTAAATTGGGCCTAGGCAGACAGTGATGGCTTTATTAAGCAACTGGTCAGTTGTCAATAGTATCTGGGTCATTGCCTTAAGGAGAGATGAGGCATTGATGTTGCCTTGTAATGGCAGTATAAGGCAGGCTTTGTTACCACTTTCTTTGCAAAGGGAAACAAACCCTCTACCACTGGCGCAGCCATGCAAATATATCGTGCCAGACTTGGTGACATTTGTGGTCAAACACATCCTTTCTTGCATGCTGCAAGGTGTAGCATTCTGCATCAGATATCTCAAGTCACATGGTTGCATTGAAATGTCTAAACAACATCTTCAGTTCTCTAGTATAACAAAAACAACGCTTTTAAGGAATATTTTCACCTCACCTAATATGCACTGCATATGTCACTGCCGAGGTCATGCGTTCAAAGCCTAGGGAATGCATGCATTGAATGCTATGTAAATTGCTTTGCCCAATGCATAAATGTATTTATGAATTAATAGTATATTAATGTTAATTTATTAATTTACTGCCAGAGCACTGCTCTGTTATGCTGCATGAAAGCAATGGAAAAATCATGGTCGTGCAAATCTTAATGTCTGGAAATCTCATATGTCTGGGAGAATTAAGATAAGAAACCATATGTTTGTTTGAAAGGCTTTTGTGAAACTTAAAGAGGGCCAGCTAAGGGGTCTTCACAGGCCTGTGACGTTGTGGTCTTGTGATCTGGATCACAAAAGAAGGACTTGTCTACTGGATACTGAGGAAAAGCATGATGACATCAGAATGTGCCCCTGGCACAGCGCAGAGAAACATTTGTAAATATTTCAACAATTTTTATTAGGACCTGTGTCCCGGGTTCTTATGTGCAAATTAGGGAGGCATGCAAAATGTGCAGAGTTGAGGACACTGATGGACTCATCTAAACCCTTCACTTCAGAACAGTCTCACTTCTCTAACCAAGATCTTCTTAGTGCTGGATGAAAGGAAGAGCTGACCTCATAATATGTCTGAAAATAGGTAAATAGACATCTTTATCTGTTAAATGGTAATGCCAGGGATCTCAGGAGGCTTGGTCCAGTGTGTTTCCAGCTAATCTATCCAGTCGTGTAACTAAATAAATACAACAAAGCATTGGTCTGCTCAATCTGGAGTACAAATCTGCTCAACAAGACTCGCGATGGACTACTACCACTTACTTCATTACATCCAGTGATGGTCATCAAACTGTAGTTAAAACGAATTGTGGTTAATGTCAACCAGATTTTCAAGCAAGATCTGACAAAGTGCCTTTAAGAGGCTGCACAGTTCCCTCCACTCGTTTTATTGGTTATGAGCTACTTATTTTAGCTCCTGGGATGGAATTGAATTGACAAAAAATTGGTCATATGTCTATCGAACAGGGTTGATAACATTAATGTGAGATTACCTACTGCTGGGATGTCCAATCCCCTGCAGAGTTCAGCTCCAACACTCTTAAAAATAAAGGTGCTTCACGATGCCGTAGAAGAACCTTTTTTGTCTAAATGGTTCCATAAAGAACCTTTAAGATCTGAAGAACCTTTCTGTTCCACAAAAGGTTCTTTGTAGCAAAAGACGGTTCTTCAGATCATAAAAAGGTAAGAAAGAGAAGGTTCTTTAAAGAACCATTGACTGAATGTTTCTTTGTGCAACCAAAAATGGTTCTTCTATGTGAAGAACCTTTTAAGCACCTTTATTTTTAAGAGTGAACACAGTGTTCTGGAGGTGTCTCAATACTTTGATTAGCTGGTTCAGGTGTATTTAATTGGGATTGAAGCTAAACTCTGATAGTGGATAAGGATAGTGGCCCTCCAGGAGCAGACACCTTCAGACAGGTGTGTAGGACCAGGCTGGAGCTGAACTCTGCAGGACACCGGCCCTCCAGGAGCTGGTGTGGAGACCCCTGGTTTAGGGTCAACTCAATTCCTACAATCATTTCCAGCAAAAGCAGATAGGAGGAACAGGAGAGGAACAGAGGACAAGATGTGGAGCTTAAATCCCAGATCCTGGACAAAGTGGCATATTCTCAAAACAAAAAATTAATACCGGCCAGCCTCAAGAAGTACCATACAGTACTATACTTCAAACTACAGCTCGACTGTTTATTGTTGATTACATAATATTTTTTAATTATATTAATGGAGCGAGATTAATCTTGACTGAGCAAAATATTAAGAAATGAAAAGAGTGCTGCTTTCTTGCCAGTTTTACAATCAGGTGGATTTATTGAATTAAGTCCCAGAGAAAGAGCTGAATAAAGATGGAGCCGCTTCTTTTACTGAGTAAGAGCAGGGAGGGAAAGAACAGGGCAGCTTTTTTCTTTGGTAAATAAGAAGAAATTATAGAGAAAAAGAGACTGCTCAGTCTGCATTTGGCAGCATTGGCAAGCACGTGCAGATGGCCAGCCTGCTTTTGTGGGCCTGTATAATCAAACACTGTACTGTCACAGAGTTTCGCTTTAGTTGACATGCATGTAAAAGAACATTACTGAGGTAGTACTGCACCCATATAAACATTTATGTCCAACTTCTCTAGAATAGACAGTTCTTCACAAATGTGACTGTAAGCAAGGCAGTTTGCTCAGATATATTTGGCCCTGTACTTTTGTGTAGATAAGCGTGTTCTCTTCTTTGTTTTTACGGACATGATGTAAATATCCAACGAATTCAATCTGACAGCTTTTAATTAGAATTATTCCAGGCATTATTTTAGGCATACTGTAGTGATGCAGAGTAAGATAATCGTTGTTGAGTAAAATTTTGTAAATGTTATACAGTCTTTTAACAGGAATCGGGGTCCCAATAGCAATAGGTCCCCCCACTATCCCAAAATTGACTGGGAAAAAAAGAGTTTATTATCCACACTGTAAAAAAAAAAAGTTGAGCTTAATTAAAATTTAAGGCAACCAGCTTCAGCAGATTTTTGAGTTTTCTCAACTTGTCATTTTAAGTTTATACAACAAAGATTTGAGAATCTCCACAAAAATAAGTTGAGCAAACTCAAAAATCTGCTGAAGCTGGTTGCCTTAAATTTTAATTTAGCTCAACATTTTTTAATTTTTTATTTTTACAGTGCATAGAGAAGGTGAGTCTTCGTGAAATTACCACTTTTGTTATTCAACCAATAACCTTTCAGCTTATTTTATAGTACAATAGTATTATTACTGCAATATATTTCTTAACTATTTTATTTAACAGTAATTAAAAAAAATCTTAATCATAAAAAAACAATACTAATATTTCATAGTTATATTGAATGGGACAAAATGGTGGGAATGTAGCCTATGAAAACTAAAGTGGAAAGAGATTCACTGTCCCCAAATTTTGTCAAGTTTTTTTCCAAATCGTTCAGTGCTAAAAGGGATTGTTTGCTGTCAATAATTATTATAATATTATAACAGTCCTACCCCTTATGGATACACACTCTTACTGTGACACATTGTGTGTTTATGGATTTGGTCACACACACACACACACACACACCCCACCACCACCACCACCCATGGCTACTGTGGCAACAAGCCCAATGATGGAGGAATTGAAAGCCAGTGTTCAACAACAAGCGAAACAATCAACCTGAGTCATGCATTGGTTAATGAGTTTGAAAAGGGCAGGGGTTTCCCTTTCTAAAAAAAAAATAATAATAATATTTCCACTTCTCCAATCAAGCCATTTTTGCATTTCCTCATGTTACATATCCATCTCATGATCTGTTCCAGCGCTGGTGTTGAAGCACATGAAGACAAGTCCTAATGCTCTTATGTGGTACAGTGCACAGGATTATGGATTGTTGGGGTTTTCGTCACTGGTTTCCTTGTAAGCCAGTACATTGCGAGTGTTTCTCCTCCCCAGCATTGCTTACGTAAGCCGCATTGAGTGGGAGGATGGTGCTTACATAAAAGCCTCCGCGGCGGTGGGACAGAGGGGCGGGGCTTAGGCTCAGGAGCGTGCATGAGCCCTGGCCGGTCAGTGATGCAGTGAATGAATGCCACTCGCCCGCTGATCCGTAACTGAGTGCGGGACAAAGGCCTCCTGGAGAGCTCACAGCTCCTCAGCTGGGATAAACGCTGAGGCTCCTCTCCTCTCCTCTCACTTCATCACTGCGGCCGGTTAGGATGGTGAGTAAGCTTGAGAATCAGTCGTTTCTTTGGGAGTTGTTGTTGCATTGGTGTATGCTTTATGCGTTTGGTTGGGGCCAGTCCACGAGTCAGTTGTGTGATGATGGTTCTCTGATGAGTTTGCATGAGTTATAAAATGCATTCACTTGCATTAATGCAAATAAAGGAAGGTGGTGTGATCAAAATGTTATATTGGCCGGTGTTAATCATTTTGTGTCATAGTAAACTGTGTATACAAAAGTTTGAGGAGTTGAAATATTTTTGAAAGTACTTTATTCTCACCAAGGCTGCATTTATTTGATCAAAACTGTAGTAAAAACAGTAAAATTGTGCAAGTATCATTATCATGATTGAAAACTCAGTGTTTCTGTGGAAACTGTGATACATTTCAGGATTCTAAACGAACAAAACTTATTTGAAATCGAAATCTTTTGTAACATAAATGTCTTTACAGTCACTTTTGATCAATTTAATGCATTCTTGATGGATAAAAGTATTAATTTCTTTCAAAAAAAAAAAAAATTTCACAAATAAGTAGAAATAATCAGCGAGTAACAGATTTTGAAGTAGAAAGACTGAAATAGTATTTTCTTGCAAAACGTACTATTTTTATTTTATTTACAACTTGACAATGTTTTTTTTTACAGTGCATGTGGTAATGTCTACATTTATAAGACCCAGTAAACAAAACAAATTAATCTTATTTCTTTATTTCCTCTTTTATTTTTAAACTTGATTGCTGCAAACCAAAACATGCGTAACATCAGTGTAAAAACAGCTTAGTGTTACATTACGTAACACTTGAGTTCCGAACAAAATATTGCTATTAATATTATATAATAGACAGTTGGGACTCTAAATTCTGATTGAATGAGCTACCTTTAAACCTGGTGTAAAATAGCTGTGTAAATAACACATAGCCCTGTGTATTTACCGCTGTGTAGAATGGCAAAATCTCTCCCGTCTGTCATCGCGTGGGAACAGGTCTTGAGTGTATTGTGAAGGGTCTTCCTCTGACCCCTCACACAGAGGCCTTTCTTGCGCTGACAGTCTCTTTCAATGGGCCGGCTGCTCTTTGTGGCTCACCGCTAATGGAGGGATTTCTGTGTGCATCCCATCCTGTCATCCTACCCGGGAACATGGGATTCTTCCCTAGAAAACTCCCTTCTTTCCTACAGGAGCACGTGGAGATGAGCTTGCTATAGTTCCTAATAATGTGAACCATCCTTAAGAATTAAAGTTCACATTTTCAGGGATTTTTTGGCTGGTTGGTCGAGCTCAAAGTGTCTTTTTCCTAAGAAAGAGCAAATCAGCAAAATGGACTTATCGGTTTGCTTAGAGGTAATCTACACCCAGAAGTTGACTAAATGAACTATGCTTTAACCTTGGCACATATGCATGTTTAAAATTGAATCATCTTCTTCCAAGACCGAAGCGTTTATGTTGTGCTGCATTTCTCTATAGTTTGTCTTTTGAGGTGCTTTCCTTTAGTCACGGCATGTGGCGGATATAGCTCAGTCTGAAATGATCTCACATCCTGTCAACTTTTAGATCTTGACTTGATGAATCCAGGATGAATAGAGACTGTGGAGAAACTAGACACTGTCACATCAATAAAGGAATCAAAGCGTATTGAAATGCACAGATAATTTTAGCAGCGGAAGACGCTGCACAGAGACCAGCTCTGTTCCCAGGTTCATTTCCATAGACATTTGGCTCATGGATTTGAGCACTAAGTGTTCTCAGCACAGGATGCGCCAGCATGTGTCCACCACCTTGCCTACAATCATATGAATAGCACATTTTCAGTCAAAATTATCAAGCATGCATTACAGCGTTCTGTCCTAATAACTCATTTTGCACACACTTTTATCAAAAGTGCCATACAGATTAAAACAGTAAGACAAGGCTGTGTGGCGTGCCTAAGACCCATTTGGCTTGAGACTGTTGGTTTACCATTGTATGGTAAAACTACTGTAAAACTGTTCCAAAAGTGTATTTTCACAGTGATGCCATTGAAGAACCATTTTTGGTTCCTTAAAGAACCTTTCTGTAATCAGTTCTTGAAAATAAACATTCATTTCTTAGTGTGAAGAACATTTTAATAATCTAAAAAACCCTTTTTCCACTATAAAGCACCATTTGTGCAATGAAAAGATTCCTTTGATGTTAAAGGTTCTTCGTGATCCATTTAGTTTTTGTTTTTCAAAATGAACATTAAAGGAGTAGTTCATCCAAAAATGAAAATTCTGTCATCATTTACTCACCCTCACTTGACGGTAGCCATTGACTTCAATAGTATGGGAAAAAAACAGTATGTAAGCCAATGGCTACCATCAACTGTTCGGGTACCAACATTCTTCAAAATATCTTCTTTTGTGTTTAACAGAAGAATGAAACTCATACAGGTTTGGAACGAGTAAATGATGACAGAATTTTCATTTTTGGGAAAAAACTATCCTTTTAATATGGTAAAAGACACCAATGTTCAACATTTGTTATTAATAATAATAATTACACACAATCCAATAACACAAAATTCTTGCAGCGTTCTGACCATAGAGTTATATCGCTTTAGGAGTCATTTTATCATGGCAAATGTCACAGTGATTATTACTATATTGTAATGGTATACTTATACTTATATGGCTTATATTTTAATAAACATATAGTTTTTGCCTGTTTTAGTAACCATATAGAAATGTCCGTGCCTGTTGATAATTCAGTGAATTAAATCTTTTATTTAACTGAAAGGCATTTTCATTGTTTTTTGCCTTTTTATTTAAAACTTGATGGAAAAGATAAGATTATTCATAACTGAACTGCAAAAACAAGATGGTTTGTGTGAGTTTTGTGTAAATTTCTAACTTCAGGCACACAGTCGCTTGTTTAGAATTCATTAACACTAGAATGAAGTTAAGAACAAATTCTCATGCATCTGTTGTGAATCTCATGAAAGAATGTTCATGATAAATTCTCCTGTGTGTATAAGTATGAATAATACATGTGATTATTAATGAATGACACCCAGTGGTATGATATAATACTCACAAACTAATATTATAAATCCTCTGTGAATGTCTCTCTCACTTGGACAAGCCTTGGAATACTTGAGTAAGTGAAAAGTTAGGAGCAGATTTGCTGTTCCCTGCACGTGCATGGTCTTGGTAATAGAGCCCTTGCTCATGAATGGACTGGTAACAGTGCAGAAGAGTTGAGCGGAGGGACTGTGCTTGTGGATTAATGAGCGCAGACGTGGACCCTGGACTCTAATGACTCCAGCACACTAGCAGTAGAGTTTCTGACCCTGTGTGCCCCTCGTTTCTCCAGGTGTGGGTGTTTAACAGCGTTAGTACTGGCAGCGTCATACTGCTGTTAACATCAGCTTTAATACAGCATCAAGAACAAAGCTCTTACAGTCTCACGGGACAAACTTTCCTTGATTTTCCAGAAGGTGCAAAGCTGCTAATTACTGGGTTTTCAGTGGGCAATGTCAGGTTTTAATCAGGTTTATATTGTGATGTGGCTACACTTTCGGCCAAATGTTGTCATTTATTTATTTTTATATTTGTTTGTGTGTGGTCCGGTTTTAAGTGGGGTAATATTTAAGTCCTGTACCACTCAGACGACCACTCAATTTTTGGGGGTCAAAATGATCCGGACAGACATTTAAGGTAAACCTCATATTGTTTTCTCCATCCTTACAGTGGCTTTAGCAAGTTTTTGGACACTTGGGAATATTTAAGTTAGACTTTATTTTAAGGTGTCCTTGTTACTGTTTAATTTTACATTTAAGTACTGAGTGATATTAATTAACTACATGTACTTGGTTAGGGTTTGGTTTAGGGTTACTTGCATGTAATTATGCATAATTTATTGTTATTATAATAGTAATTACATGTAACATGTGTAACAAGGACACCTTAAAATAAAGTGTTACCAATATTTTTGTGTGATTGCCTTAATAAAATAAAGCAAGAGGTGTTGATTTGAAAGAATGACAGAACATGGTGCATAATACTTCACAAAGAGAAGTTTGTTGGATTTTAAAATGACAAAACAATAGATGAAAATGAGTAGAAAATGAACTACACCTGTCATTATTCTACTTCAGTCCTTCACTAAAATCACCATCATGTCCGTTGATTTAGAGTGATTGCAAAAATGTCCCAGAAAAGTACAGAAAACTCCCGTCATTTGCTTGCAGATGACATTTGATTTGAAATTTGACATTCTGATATTTTTATATGATCTAAGTATCCAGATACTTTTTGAGAGCAATCTGTCAGTCTGTAAACAACTGTTTTAAAGATTATCCAGCAACAGAGGACAGCCTTCTTGACTAAAAGTGCATATTAGTGTAATTACAGGCTAATAGACATCAATGCTAATTCATTTCTCACTGGCAACATTGAATCATAATTAATATGTAATTATAGTTTAGTGCATGATGAGTAGCAAACACTAATTAACTAGCGGACTATCTTGTTATAAACAGATGGCAGATCTAATATATATGGCTGGACAACTTGGCAAAAAAATTATATTGTGATTGTGATTCGTTGAACCAACGAACACTGAAGTTACTGTATAAATATTTAAGTTTGAAATTAGAGCTTTAAATTAAAATGTAACAGAATTTAAATTTAACATGTCAGATCCTGAAGCTGTTATTTTGGTGGAATATTGGTGAAATGCTGTAAACGTTTGTCTACAAAAATGTTGGAAATTATATGATTGTGAATGTAAAACATGCAGCAGAGCCGATTATGATAAACGCTGGTGTAAATAATCTGACAGCATCTTCTTGTGTCCTGCAGGTCTGAGTGTTTGCTAAGTGGACTGAGCCATAAACAGGCTTCCCGTCTGGATCTCTGCCATCGCTCTCTTCCTGCTCTCCCTTCCCTGGATCCTCAGGCTGAAGAACGCCACCATCATCCCCGATCGGACCATTGAAACGTGAGACTTGTGCCCCGTCCAGACGCGGCAGAGCCCCTCAGGGCCCACGGGCACAGCGGCACTTTAGGACAGTCTGCTAGTCATGAGTGAATTCTGGTTGTGCTTCAACTGCTGTATCGCCGAGCAGCCGCAGCCGGTAAGATAATCATCACCTCCAGAAACCGGGAAGAAATCACTTTGTTTTCATCAATCACCTGCTCATGCCTGTTCCTGTTCCCCTGCTGGGTTCCCAGTTCCCCCTTTCATATTCTACATCTGTCTCTCTTTTAGTCTTCTGTTAGACTTCGAGTCCAATTATAATGTTAGTCAAGGTTGCTTCCACCATAAACGTTTGACCATTTTTATATTATGTGTCTTTAAGTACTATGCACGTGCAGTATAGAATTAAGCATTTGCAGCAATGCAGTTATGGTCTGCATACAGTACATGTTGTTCTGCAAAATTCTTGGCAGATTTACATTTGTTGATATTGAGGTTGTGATATGGATAGGGTTTGGCGTGTTTTTCAGTTGGGGTGCAGTCAAGTATCTGCATGTGCATAAATTACATATGTGATTACATGCAGGTACTTTAAAGCCTGACATAAATAATATATATTATATATAAATAATAGTCTTTTTTTAATGCAACAGTTTATTAAACCTTTAGACAAAAAAAAAAAAAGTCAGCTTAACTAGTTTCTCATTAGCATGAATATTACTAGTATATCGGCAGATTATTAGTACTTATAAAGCACATATTAATGCCTTATTCTGCATGACCATATTTTAGTTTCCTTAATCATAACTCATACCTAAACTTAACAACTGCCTTGCTAACTATCAATAAGCAGCAAAGTTGCTAGGAGTTTATTGAGGCAAAAGCCATAGTTAATTGTTAGTTAATAGTGAGAATTGGTTCTCAAACTAAAGTGTGACCAAAAATTTTGTATAGATGTTTTTTGTTGTGTCATATTTGATACATCAGGATTTTATGGCTCATATAGTACGATATAGACAGAATATGGAGTTTAATAATAAAATTTATTTATTTATTTGTATATCTTTGCATAACTTTGGAGCAGTTGATATGGCTAAAAAGTAAGGTGGGATTCTGATAGCGTGTAATGTAAATTAATGAGATCTTTATGACAAGTAAAGCTAAGTTGCTTCAGTCCAGTAGGAAATATTAAAATATTAAAAACAATATCAAAGTTATTTTTATGTTTACTTCATAAAAATCAATAAAGATTTCAGCTGAAATTTCAGACTTGAGCTGAAGGTGGACGTTTGTACAATTATACTAAAAGACCTTTTACTTGCTAAAAAGGCTAAACTACCAGTCAGACAACAAAAGGCATGGAGTAGATTGTCTGTAACAGGTGTATCTGCAAAAGTTTAAGCATGTTGATCATTTTAGAAATTTGCATATCAAACATGAAACAGCAAGGTTAATGGAAAGTACAATGTAACAGCGAACAGTATGTACACAATAAGTATACTGTATCAAATTTTGTATGCAAGTACAATAGTAGTAAGGACACCTAATACAAAGTGGGTCCTTCTGTCCTCTATATATTTATAATACATTTATAAATATTTTGTCTGTATGGATGTGATGTGGCTAACATTTGTTAATAGTTATAGTTCTGGGGCGAAGGTTTGTCTGGTTAGCATGGTCCAGTTAGCTGCTGCTGGTAGAGTCAAGTCAAGTCACCATTATTTATATAGCGCTTTTCACAATGCAGATTGTGTCAAAACAGGGAAATAGTGTGTCAAAATAGTGTGCCATTCTCCTCTGGCCATACGAGACCAGCAGTTTAATTCTAGGCTGCAACAAATTCAGATTGTGCAGAGGACTCATCTGGTTCCCGAGGTCTTGTCCCGATGGCCGTCTAGGTGACGAGGTCCTCACTGGGGATCTTTCTCTGAGGCTCATCTAGGTGTCCTGATCTCCGCTGACGTTCAGGGCTGTAGAGGTCATCTCTAGTTCCTGATCTGCCATCTGATCTGGATACGGACTGGATCTGGTTTGCAACGCTGAGCTCGGAATAAGAAAGAAACAGACTAATATTAGCGTAGATGCCATTCATCTTACGATGTAACAAGTACATTGGGTGTTATGGGAAGTGTTCCCGGTTCTGGTTGACCTAATTAATGCAGCCTAACAATCCTTTAACAGATTTGAATTATAGAGATGTGTTAGTGTGTTATGTGTAAGCCAGTTTAAAGAGATGGGTCTTTAATCTAGATTTAAACTGACAGAGTGTGTCTGCCTCCCGAACAGTGTTAGATAGATTGTTCCAGAGTTTTGGCGCTAAATAGGAAAAGGATCTGCCGCCCGCAGTTGTTTTTGATATTCTAGCTATTATCAAATGGCCAGAGTTTTGAGATCGTAGCAGACGGGAAGGACTATAATGCGATAAGAGCTTGCTCAAGTACTGAGGAGCTAAACCATTCAAGGCTTTATTGGTAATTAGCAAGATTTTAAAATGTATACGATGTTTAATAGGGATCCAGTGCATGGTTCTGCCAGCATCTGCTAGCTGGTAGCTGCTGCATTTTGGACCATCTGGAGTTTGTTTATTAAGTGCGCAGAGCAACCACTCAATAAAGCATTGCGATAATCTAACCTTGAGGTCATGAGTCATGAATTAACGTTTCTGCATTTGCCATTGAGAGCATAAGTCGTAATTTAGATATATTTTTGAGATGGAAAAATGCCTAGGTTCTTGACTGATGACGAAGAATTGACAGAGCAGCCATCAAGTGTTAGACAGTGTTCTAAGTTTCAGTCTGGGTTTAGAGAATTTCATAGTACTGAATCTGCCCTGGTGAAGGTTACTAATGATATTTTACTTTCCCTTGACTCTGGTTCTTGCTGTATCTTAATCATGCTTGATTTAAGTGCAGCATTTGATACAATAGATCATGACATCCTTCTTCAAAGACTTGATCAAATAGTTGGTTTTCAGGGATCTGTACTGAGCTGGTTTGCTTCCTACCTTAAGGACAGATATTTTTCAGTGAATCTGGGAAACTATTTCTCATCTCAGGCTAAAATGTCCTACGGTGTTCCACAGGGCTCTATTCTGGGTCCTCTTCTTTTCTCCTTATATATGCTTCCACTTGGTTATATTTTTCAGAAACATAAATTATCATATCATCTCTATGCCGATGATACTCAACTTTATTTTCCTATTAAAAACAATAACTGTTCTATGTCAACTCTGTTTGCATGTCTTCAGGACATTAAAATCTGGATGGACTTAAATTTTTTACAGTTAAATAATGATAAAACTGAAATAATGGTGTTTGGTCCAACAGCTGTGTCCACTGGCATTGTCAAGCATTGGCCCTCTGTCATCAAATGTACGTGATCATGTTAGAAACCTTGGTGTTGTCTTTGATCCTGTGTTGTCTTTTGATAAGCAGATTAGTACTGTTGTGAAAAGCAGTTTCTTTCAGTTAAGATCAATTGCTAGAATCAAGAAAATGCTTTCTATGAAGGACCTGCAAACTGTAATTCATGCGTTTATAACGTCAAGGTTAGATTACTGTAACTCACTTTATCTGGGTCTGCCTAAATCATCTTTGAACCGACTGCAATTGGTCCAAAATGCGGCAGCCAGATTATTGACTGGCACCAGAAAACGTGAGCACATTACCCGGTTCTCGCCTCTCTACACTGGCTCCCGGTTCAGTTTCGTGTTGATTTTAAGATTTTGCTTTTTGTTTTAAGGCTTTACATGGTTATGCTCCTCAGTATATCTGTAATCTCCTCACTCCGCATTCCACCTCTAGATCTCTTGATCGTCTAGTCAATTTCTTCTTTCGGTTCCTCGTTCACATTTTAAAACGAAAGGCGACCGGGCTTTTGCTGTGGCAGCACCTAGGCTTTGGAACAGTCTTCCCCTCCACATTAGATCTACTCCTTGTCTTTCTTTGTTTAAATCTGCTTTGAAAACCCATTTTTATTCTGTATGTTTTAATTCTGTTTGAGGGTGTACAATTTTATTTGTCCCTTTGTTTGTCTTGATTGGGTATGTTTTTACCTTGTTTTATATTTGATGTACAGCACTTTGGTTGCAACTCCTGTTGTTTTAAATGTGCTTTATAAATAAATAAACTAAAATAAACTAAGTTCTTACATGTGGGGGGTTTTGGTCCTATAATTAACTGCAAAGAAATATAGAGCTGAGTATCATCAACATAACAGTGAAAGCTAACATCATGTTTCCTAATAATATCTCCCAAGGGTAACATGTAAAGCGTGAAAAGTAATGGCCCTAGTGCTGAGCCTTGAGGCACTCCATACTGCACTTGTGATTGGCAGTCAGATAAGTACGATTTGAACCATCCAAATGCACTTCCTCTAGAGCTGTTTTTGCTGTTTAGTTTCAGTAGATATTACACAGGGACGTTAGTTTTGAATTTTGATCATGATATGTCCTCTTTAACAATCTGAATCTCTGTGAAAAGATCAGTCAATTTCAGTGAAATCAGTAAGCAAAAGACAAAATACAATAAGTAACAGTAGTAGCTGTGTGTGTTTGCAGTATTGTAACAGCACATATTTTTGCACACACATCTGATTTATGCTCATCTACAAGCATGTGTGTTTGATGAGACTGTTATCCTTGGCTGGAGTCTCAGCTTTGCGTGGATGTGAATAATTTTGCCCTTTTTGCCCCAGCCATTTTTAATCATCACACATTCTGTGAAATGTCTGCTGTCACAACACATTATGTCAGAATTTGTCTCTGCTCAGTTAATAAGGCTGAGGAGATTTATAATAACAGAATACTTCAGCCCCAACAGGCATACCACGACTTCACTTAAGCAAAGAAGGATTTACTGATAAGATGGGTATGAGGAAATCTAGTTTGAGACTGTTTGCCAAATTTAACTTTAGTACATTTTGTATTCAGGGTTTGCAAATGCCTTGGCATTTAGAATTATTAGATTAATTCATGAATTAGGTTTGTTCTGTAGGTTTCAGTATGTTATTTGAAGATCTGGACTAGTAAGCAAAAGGTTACATTACGGTAGTAGCCTATATCAATTGATTTGTTTTCTTGATACAAACATAAATAATTCTGCTGATACAACTACATTTATCTTGAAATATAAGTTGTAAAAAAAAATTACAGGTGTTGTTCAACAGTGTTGGGTAAGGTTACTTTTAAAATAATGCATTACAATATTGCGTTACTCTCTAAAAAAGTAACTAATTGCGCTACTTAGTTACTTTTTATGGAAAGTAATGCATTGCATTACTTTTGTGTTACTTTTTCTCTTCTGGGCTGGGCTTGATTGTTAGTTTTGTGTAAAATGTAAAATCCCTTATTTAATTATTGCAGGTGTGTGTCATATTCTAAGTTTGCGTTTCATTGTTTTTATTCATTTTGAGGAATACTGAATCAGTTTTTGTGCAGGTGAGATGAGTAATGTTCACATTTAGTCTAGAACTACAGTTACATCATGTTCACACAGTGCACACAACACCTCTGCACTTACTCCTGATTTCTCTCAACATGAGGTCAGGACATGGGAAAACAATGAAACTACCATTATTTGAAAAAGTAACTTAGATAGTTTCTTGTAAATTAAAAAGTAATGCATTACTTTACTAGTTACTTGAAAAAACCCCAACACTGTTGGTCAGTAATCGAACAGCTACCCAGATCTCAGCTCAGGAACAGGATCTCTATTGATGTTGTGTGAAACAAGCAAATTCCACTGGCTGTGAAAAATAGCAGAATCTCTCTCAAAATTGATTTATCAATATATTCAGTGATATGCATAAAAACACCACAAACTTTATTAAGGATTCAAGCCAGTGTTAATCATTCAGTGATGTCTCTCTTTGATGGAACACTAATAGCTGGTGTTAAAGAATGTGTGGATGTTGTTATTCAAAGGCGTTTATATTGTTGCATGACAGAGACTAAAGGCTGACCAGCATGAAATGCAGTGAGGAGGGAAGATTCATTAGATGAAAGTCAGTGATGATATTCTGAAGAATATGGAACAGTCTGAAGAGGATTTTGTTAAATCAAAATTTTATGTTTTGGTCACATTTTCTCTAAACTTGAAAACTGTTGATAAGTTTAATTAGGTTTGGTTTGACTGAAGTTGTATAAGCTGAGAGATTTGCCACCTTTGGCCTTTTAAAGCTAAAGCACGCAAGGAATTTCTGAGACGTGTTATTACAGGCAGTAGCCACAGGTCTTTTCTTCTGTATGGTGACATACATCTGAGTAAAACGGATTATCAGAAATGAAAAAACTGTAAGGTAGAGATGTGGTTCTGTGCATGGCTTGCTGGTTGGATGTTGAGATGTGGGCGTGGCACTCAAAAGTGGAGGCAGATGAACATGATCTTACAGGGGCGGGGTTTATGATTGGAGTCCTGCATACATCATTTTCACAGGAAGATCGAATGATTACATTCTGATTAAACTTTATGAGATCAAAATAATTTCTTATCTATAACATGCATTTATAAATCACATTGGGTGACATTTATCTCTTACAAGATGAAGTTGAAATTGGTTAAATTAGTTTGAGTTAGTCATGGAAAAACATGTTTCCATGACTTATTGCTGTCATTTTTATTGTATTATTTAAAAATTTAATTGTAGACTGTTTATTTGCTAAGAATGATTTTTTGATTTAATTTTTTTTAATGAAAAACAATAAAACAATTTTTTTTTCATATACAATGCAACCTCAGCTGACTCTATAATTCAGTATTAGATCAAAAGATCAAAAACAGATTTAGAGAAGAATTAGATGCCTAAACAGACCCAGTCTAACAATTGAATTGGACTAAAATAAAATGTGACCGACTTAATTTTGCAAATACTTGATGGAGCCACTCTCAGTATATTTACTGTTTTGTGATTGTAATAGAGTTATTTACACGCTTATTTTCGCTTTACACAAATGAATAACAACATTAGTGCAAAAGTTTTCTGCTGAACTTGAGATGTTGCAATAAGGGCGGCTGATCTTAAATCAGTGTGTAATTTAAGAAGATGGGTGCTTATTAAATTAGGTCACACTTTCCCCGGAGCAAAGAGACTGTGTCCTAATTATGAGCTGTCATCTATCTGTCCTGTGACGAGTGCTGAAACCTTCATCCTCTGTGAGGAAAGAGGATCTATAAACACCCCCTGATCAAACAGCAGCAACAGCATCACACAAACAGCGCTTCTCACTGGAAACACATATAGAGACTCAACTCACAGCCGACAGAATTTTCATTAGATACTTCTCCTGAATTGGTATTGAATGAATAGTATATAGAATATGTACTCTACCATTCAAAAGTTTGGAGTTGTACAGTTTTTAAAAAAATGTAAAAACCAAAGCTGCATTTATTTGATCAAAAACAGCAAAACAGTAATACTGAAAAATATTATTAAAATTTAAAATAACTTTCTATTGTAATATAATTTTAAAATGGAATTTATTTATGTGATTACTCCAGCCCCTAAAACGTCTAATAATGCATCATGAAAACCAGGGAGGATGGGGATGATCACTATGTTTCCTTAAAGGAGACCTATTATGCCCTTTTTACAAGATGTAATATAAGTCTCAGGTGTGCCCAGAATGTGTCTGTGAAGTTTCAGCTCAAAATACTCCACAGATCATTTATTATATCATTTTGAAAATGCCTATTTTTGAGTGGAAGCAGAAACAGGCTGTTTTCATTGCATGTCTCTTTAAATGCAAATGAGCTGCTGCTCCCCACCCCTTTTCCAGAATAGAGCTGTGCTTTTACAGCTCCTACCTCAGATACTCTGCTAAAAAATATCTGTTTGGTTTTGATTATCATGTCTATCATGCTGAAATCATGCACGTTAAAAGCATATCAGTTTAAACTTCTAATATAGGGTATTCTGAGCGCACACATCTGAAACACGCGCACAGAAAGCAGCTGTCATACAGCATGTGAGCACTAAACTAAGCTCTCTTTCATATCTTATTGCGCTTAAACTGTCAAATACACACAAGTTTATGTTAAAAACACGCAGGAGTTACAAAAATGGCGCTGTGGGTGGAAACGTGCAGATTAAGGAGCGGTAATATTATAATAAGCACTACTTTGTACGTCATGGGATGAAGTGAAATCTGAAAGAAATCGCTCTTTTTTTTCACAAGCTTGCAGAGAAAGGCTTACCAAAAAAATACTGGGTTAATCTTTTTCACATTTTCTGAGCACAGGGGACCCGATTATATCACTTAAACACTGAAAAAGTCAGATTTTCATGATATGCCACCTTTAACAGAAAATCTGCTCATAAAGACATATCATGACACACTGTTCATGTTTTAGGGCGTGATGGAGCTCATACTGGGTGAGAAACGCTGTGGCCCAACAACTTCCAGTTTGCATACATCCATAGAAAACAATGTGTTCCAATTATAGGATGGAGATGCGTCTGGATTCTCACTGCTTTAGAGTCATTTGGCCTAAAGAAGATATTTCAGAAAGCCATAACCTTCTGCTTTTGGTGCATGTCTATGAAGTGCTGCCTAAGTTGGCAGATTACACTTAACGCCCAATGCATTGTGTAGTCTTTATTGTATTTATGAGTTAAAAATGTCTGATAAAAAGGGAAGGTGCTTAATTGGTGACCTTTCTCTGCTGTGCGTTTCCTCACACCTTGCTGGCCGTTTGGAGCGGTGTTGTGAAATTACAGTAATAAGAGGTTTTGTCCATTATATTGATTTCTGCTGACAGATCCTGAGGGCCACACGCTGCGCTCCCAGCAACTCGCATGATCCCAAAACTATTAGGACAGTAAATACAAACACACAGAGATTAACAGTTAATCAAAGACTTGAAAGCCAGGGATTTAGAGTTTTGAACATATAAAAATATAACAAAGGCCACCTGATGCTTTATTTTGAAATATTAAAAATGAGAAATGATTTGTTTTACAGCAAACATACAGTCACTTTAAATTTTACTTTGGAGTCAACTGAATGTTCAGTTCTTGAGTTATTTTAGATAATATGTTGCTACTTTTTGTCAGTCATTGTAGGAAAGTTGCATAAAAACCTTCAAAACCTTTCAATGATATCTTATTTTAATATTCAGTGATGGCTGAGTGTGAAAACTGGCCTAGTATTGATAAGACTTTTATAATTAATAAATCCAGTGTGGCATGTCATGATTTCTTTTCCTGGTATTTAATATCAATATTCTTCTTTTGAAAAAAAAAGAAAAGAAAAGAAGGATTTCATGAGAATATTTAGCTAGCACATGAAACTGTGTTGGCAATGGTCATAGAGAGCAACTGAAGTGAATAAAAACAGTTGATAACCATATTAAATTAAAACATTTTAGAGGCTTCGGTAGTCAATAAATGACTTTTTTGTCAGATGTGCTTTAAAGAAGCTCTAGAAAGCCTTCTAAAAACACGCTGACCCTCATATAAAAAGCATTAACTGAATTTTGATGTGGTATTTTTAAACCTGAATGAATGTGAATGTCATTTAGCTTTGTTGAACTTTGTTAGTGAATAATAAATTAAATTTGAGTCTATTGTGTGACTTTAGAAGATGTGGAATAAAGTGCATGAGACATAAGGACATTCTTAAAAAATTCAAATATTCTCCTTTGTGGTACACAGAAAAATAAACTGTGTTTGGCATAATGTATGAGTGATAGAATGCTGTCAGAAATGACATTTTGTGGTTTCCTTTTAATTAACTGTTCCTTTAAATATTTTACTTGAGAGTAGCATAAACGTGTGTCGAGTATGTTGATGTAAAACAGCCGAAGCTCTACAGGTTTGATGAATGCAGAAGCGGTGAGCTGTGAAAAGCCATCTCCTCTGTCAATGTTCAGTTGTCATAGCAACTGCCGTATGTTACGTCTGACTTGATACTGAGTAACAGAAGAGTGAAGGTTTCTGTGGTTGTCTGGCAAATTAAGAGCAATCATTGACTTCTAATCTTTTTAGTGAATGAGCCACAGCCAAGCAAGGATTCCCCATCAACTTTGTATTGACTGAGAGGTATTTAAACATACAGCTGTGCTCATAAATTTACATGCCCCTTGCAGAATATGCAAAATGTTTACAATTTTTTACCAAAATAAGAGGGATCATGAAAATGGCATGTTATTGTTTATTTAATACTGTCCTGAATAAGCTATTTCACATAACAGATGTTTATGAATTCTCCACAAGACAAAATAATAACTGCATTTATAAAAATGACCCCGTTCAAAAGTTTACATACCCTTGAATCTTAATACTATGTGCCATTTCCTGGATGATCCACGACTGTTGTTCTGTTTTGTGATAGTTGTTCATGAGTCCCTCATTGGTCCTGAGCAGGTAAACTGCCTGCTGTTCTTCAGAAAAATCCCCCAGCTCCCGCACATTCTTTGGTTTTCCAGCATCTTCTGCATATTTGAACCCTTTCCAACAGTGACTGTATGATTTTGAGATCCATCTTTTCACATGGAGGACAATTGGGGACTCATACATAACTATTACATAAGGTGAAAACATTTACTGATGCTCAAGAAGGCAACACAATATAATAAGAGCTGGGGGGTGTAAACTTTTTGAATTGGATGATCAGGGTAAATTGTACTTATTTTGTCTTCTGGGAAACATTTAAGTATTTATGTAGCTTCTTAAGTGCAGTACCAAATGAAAAAAATATGATCTTTAAACAAAATAAGAAAAATCATCATCCTGTTCAAAAGTTTACACCCCCCCAGCTCTTAATGCATTGTGTTGCCTTCTTGAGCATCAGTAAATGTTTCCACCTTTTGTAATAGCTGTGTATGAGTCCCTCAATTGCCCTCAGTGTGAAAAGGTGGCTCTCAAAATCATACAGTCACTGTTGGAAAGGATTCAAATATGCAAAAGATGCTGGAAAACCAAAGAAAGTGCAGGAGCTGGGGGATTTATCTGAAGAACAGCAGGCAGTTTACCTGCTCAGGACCAATGAGGGACTCATGAACAACTATCACAAAACAGAACAACAGTCGTGGATCATCCAGGAAATGGCACATAGTATTAAGATTCAAGGGTACGTAAACTTTTGAACGCGGTCATTTTTTATGAATTCAGTTATTATATTGTCTTGTGGAGTATATATAAACATCTGTTATGTGAAATAGCTTATTCAGGACAGTATTAAATAAACAATAACATGCTATTTTTTATGATCCCTCTTATTTTGTTAAAATTATTAACATTTCGCATATTCTGCAAGGGGCATGTAAATTTATGAGCACAACTATATATAACCATGCATTAACTTTATGTTTAAATGCTTTAAATCTAATTTACATTGTGCATTGATGAGGTTGTTGTGAGGTCATGTGGCAAATATGCAGCATCCTATTGAAAGATGTTTCAATGAATAATGCTGCTGTTCAGTATAAGCAGTAAACCACATAGTATTGCTCTGTAAATTTCTCAGTGGCGTATAATGGATTTATGAAGTGTCCTCAGCTGGGTTTGAGCTTTTTTAGTCTTAACTCATTTTCTATTTCGTTTTCATTTTTGCTAGATGGATTAATCATATTGATCATTTTTGAGCACAGGGCTGAAAATGATGTGCTCAAACCAAAATGATTGCTATTCCTGAAGCCTTGATACTGACGGCGTAGTACTGGTTTCTTAAAGATTTCTAATTAAATTTGAGAGGTTTCTGTCGCTCCATTGAAAGTCCAGGTAACCAAAACTTTCAAGACATTATAAACGCAATTCAGAATCTAACACTTTATTCCAAGTCTTCTGAAGAGATTAATTTTATGTGATGAGAAAAACTGCTTGTTTGATGCTTAAAATAAAACCAATGAGGTTTTGGTGAAATTAACTTTCATTGGAAGGTCAGAAATCTCTAAGGCGTCTTTATTTGTGTTTCAAAGATGAACGAAAGTCATGGAACGACGTGTGCGACTAAATGATAACAGTTTTTATTTTTGTGTAAACTTACCCTTTAATGTAAAGCTGTAAAGGGTAAAGGAACATTGCTGTTGAAACATGTTTAGATATGTATTCATCTTTGTTTGTTTCTTATTCTGCAGAAGAGGCGGAGACGTATAGATCGGAGTATGATCGGCGAGCCGACTAATTTTGTCCACACGGCCCATGTAGGCTCTGGAGATATCTTCAGTGGCATGAACTCTGTAAGTACAACCAATGTTCAGTAGGCTTGGGAATCAAAAAATCAGTTCCAGTTCCAGAATCGGATACTTGTTGTCAAATTAAAATTTCGATTCCGCCTATCAATTCCTGTGTCCACATCTTCTTTTTTTTTTTAAGGAGGCAAAAGGGGCTGTTTTTATGTAGCCTGCTGATTTTTGTTCATGGTGTTCAGCAGCAATTAAATGTTTTGCAAAAAGAGACACAGAATAAATACTGTATGTTTGATATCTACATGTTTGACTTTGACCACCCTAATGTTCAGTCATCTCATTGGTTTCACACGTGAAGTCATCTTAACACTCACAATGCGCAATTCTGCATAAAAGTCTCTAAAATATCCAGGCTTTAACCCACTTTATGCCCTTGTATTAGAGAAAGGTTTAGTGCAGCTTTAGTTCTGTAAAACCAGAAACACAGAACAAGTCAAGCTCAGAAGAAACAAAGAAAGTAAGAAAAAGTAGTCCATACAACATGCACTATTCCAGTTCTTCTGAAGCCACATGCCAGGGGTGTTTGATTTGATAACGTCCAGGTCTGGATAAGCTTCCCAGCCTTTGAATTGAGAGACACTCTTGGTCTTGATGGTGAGAACATTGGCCATGAGGGTATAGAGTGACTGCGGTTCTGAGTGACAAAAGACAGATTGCAGCATTGGTTTTCAGAGTGAATGTGGCGACAGATCACACAAAACACACCTAAAATGGGAAAAAGCTTTGCGATTGACCGTACAAAGAGATTTGACAAGAAATCTGAGGTATATTTTTACAGACTGCGGAAAGCTACAGAAAAGAGAAGCAAATGGATCCCTGCAATTCAAAGAAACAAACGAACTCCAGGCAGCGAAACACGGATTTGCAGTTATCATTTTATGTTAATATGTTGAGTTTTGCGGTAAAATCATACCCTATATGTTGTATTGTTATATATATCGTATAGACAACTCATCAATTAAATATTTACCGTCTCATATTCTGCATAAAACGGGATGTTTTTAAATAAACACTGACAAAAACTATATATGTTTTTGGGCTGGACGATATGACGATACAGCATATAGCATTGATATAAGTGATCACCCAGATTTACACCAACCTATTTTGTATTTACAAAATGCGCTCACAGACAAATTTGCTTTATATATTTCACCGGCGTCCAAATCAAGCACATTTACATGTTGATTTTGTTTTAATCCTATGTCCAGGTGAACTCAATTCAGAACCAAATGCAGTCTAAAGGAGGCTATGGAGGAGAGGCCATGTCTGTCAATGTACAGATGCAGCTGGTGGATACAAAAGCAGGATAATTCGTGTTGTTGGAAGGGGTGAGTAAACCACTCTTTAGTGGTTTAACATCATACAATAACATCATATCTGCTGCAATATAATGTAATAATTGTGTGGTTTAGTGCTTGAGATCTGAACTGGAATCTAAAAGCTTGTAGGTTCAAACCCTCCATGAACTGATTCATGAGCTGTGGTATAAGCATGACCTTAAGACACTTAAGGTCATTTACAGGGAACAACTGTATTACAGTAAATGGTGGTTTTGTACATTAAAGGGAATTAATGTACAAAACTGAAGCTCTTGTTTATATGAAAAAGGTCCACGGAAATCAATGACTCGTTCACCAAAGACTTTCATTCAGTTGAGATCAGTGGCAAATTATGAGTAATACAAATTTGAGTACAATCAGGTCATTCATACCCACAAATATCATTTTACAAAAGAACAACCTAACTGTTCAGATTCTCAATCCTAACGTCATTGTAAAATAAAACATATAGTCATAAACATCTTTTTGAATGTTAAAAAGGATGCACAAACCACTGCCTCCAAACTACAAACATTTCATACATGCATTCAAACATCTATAAACAGAGTCAGAGCCATATTTAGATTAGTACATCAGTGTTAGATATTAAATGTTGCTTTACTTGCAGCAACAACAAACTGAGGATTTCAGTAAGGATTCAGTTACACAGCAGTGAAAGACAACCGGTGCATCCAAAACCATGTACTGTCTGTTTAGGTACTACTTTTGACTTTGAATTTACTTCACGACCATTAAAAAAGTATGTTCTATCCACCTTTTTCTTCAACGTGGAAGAAAGCCTATGGGCAAGACTTCCGGTTCATTAGCCGCTATAGGGAAATAACGAGAAGAATAACAACGTGCAGTTAACGGTAAAACTGTTTGCACTACAAACCAGTGTGTTCATAATTAAGATAATACATTAAAATAATCTGGTAAGACACACCAATTTGCAATATCAAGCAGCAAAACAAGTGGTTTTGTACAGCTAAAAATACCTGGAAGCTAATGAGACCCATAAAATTTACAAATGGCCACGCCCATTTTTACGGGAAGAATGATGTCACTTTGTAGGCCAATCAGCTGTTAGCATGAATCTGGTTCCTCAACAAAAATCCAGTAGGATTTTTCCATAGGCTTTTGGATTATCTCCAAAAATAAGCTCTGTGTTCAACCATAGTTCATGAAACTTACACATTTTGTCCATCAAGATAGTCTTCACAAAATATGTAAGATATAACTTACATGAAGATATAATATACATGAACCGTTTCATGGAATAAATACAAAACTACAGCCAAAGTAAAACATTAATAATGAATAGTAGGCCTAAGTAGTGAATAAATGAAATAATCATAACTAAAGCACATATGAAAGCATGTATTTCTGTACATTTCGAAATAAGGTGCAAGTCAATACATCCTTGATTAATATGAATATTTTTAATTAAAAATATGTCTCCACTTGCTATTCAATAAAATGTTAGTGCATTTAATCTATTAAATAACAGCAGAGTGAGCGAGTTTTTGGATATGGTTAGATTAAATTTATTTTAGTTAATAAAGTACCACATTTCAGCTATCGTTCTGTTAATAAAATGTTAATTTACCCTTGCTTATAGAAAATCCTCAATCTAACAGCTTCACGTGGCCGTAATCACTTCATTTGAACGTGGCTTTAAGCACTATGCCGTTACTAAGCCGGTAAATGTGATGTTTACATGGAATATTAGTTTATCTGATGGTCCGAACCCAGAGTCTCCGCTGGGATACATCAGAGGGAAAGCGATAAACGAGCTTCTTCCATACAAAGACTTGTGTTGCATTTCAGGGCAAAGCAAAAAAAACATTGTCAAACAACAATATAAAATGCAGGAAACTAGTAATTGGTACAAATTATACTACAATTGGAAAATACTATAAATTGATAAACTGTTAGGCGTGATGATGTTGAATGTCTCCGACAGCGCCTGTAGTCCCATTTAGCAACTTGTTAGCAATCGTCTTTTTTAAGAAACGAAAGCGTTTAATAAAATCATGAATGGGGTGTAACTGGTATGTTTTATGTCGTAGAATAAAACGTGAAAGTATTTTGAGCCTTTGTGAATCTTACTAATACTGCCTCAGCTCATATCACACACAGAGAGCATAACTAGCACCCCCTGGTGGTGGGGAAGAAAATCAGCACAACATTCAAAACTTGTACAGGCAATTGTTAAAGGGATAGTTCACCCAAAAATGAAAATTCTGTCATTAATTACTCACCCTCGTGTCGTTCCAAACCCATAAGACCTTCGTTCATCTTCAGAACACAAATTAAGATATTTCTGATGAAATCTGAGAGCTTTCTGACCCTCCCATAGACAGCAACACAACTACCACGTTCAAGGCCCAGAAAGGTAGTAAAGACATCGTTAAAATAGTCCATGTGACATCAGTGGTTCAATCGTAATGTTATGAAGCTACGAGATTACTTCTTGTGCGTAAAGAAAACAAACATAACTTTATTCATTGATTTCTTTTCTTCCGTGTTAGTCTCTGCCGCGCTTCATAAAATCACGGTTGAACCACTGATGTCACATATTAATTAATGATAGAATTTTAATTTTTGTGCTATCCCTTTAATGTGGTTAGTTATTTAGTTAGTTAGTTTGTAGAGCACATTTAAAAACAACTAGAGTTGTCCAAAATGCTTTCCATTAAAATGACATTCCAACTGTTTAAATAACAAAAATCCAAAAATTATAATATAATATAAAATTTTAAAACATAAGTAAAACAAGGTACAATCAACTTTTAGAGCCTTTAAAGGGCACCTATTATGCAAATTTCACTTTTAAATGTTGTTTGATCATAAATCAACCATCTTTCGGATGAGACATTAAACCGAGGTCCTGACTCTCTGTGGTCATTAAAAATCCCATGACACTCATCGTAAAGAGTAGGGGTGTAACCCCGGTGTCCTGGCTTCCCAATAATCCCCATCCACTTGGTTCTATGACTCTCTCTCCTCTCCACCTGTAGCTGGTGTGTGGTGAGTTGTCCTGTGGCTGCCGTCGCATCATCCAAGTGGATGCTGCACACCGGTGGTGGTTGAGAGCGCTTTGGGTGTATAGCAATACACAATAAAGCGCTATATAAATGCCTCATTCATTCATTCATAAATGTGTGTTGGCAGTGTGTGTACACAACCACCCTATAATGATAAAAATGCACCTGCTCCTTTTTTTTTTTATCCTCATAAATCATAAGCAGTATCTCAGAACATGCCGTTTGCAGAGCCCCGCCCACGACTGTTAACAGACACTGCCGTATTAGCAGAGACTTAATCACTTAATTTCTAGCGATTATCACCGATTTGATTGCACGGATACTATTTAAACTAAACTGAGCTAGACAATGACATCTCTGAATTCAATAATGAAATGCCTTTAACTGAAAATTGAGTGTTTAATCTTATCATTATACATTACTGACACTCTATCCTCCAATTTGATACTGTTAAGTGCTTTGACACAATCTGTATTGTTAAAAGCGCTATATAAATAAAGGTGTCTTGACCCCGCTTTAGTGAGCCGCACACAATCCGCCCGTGTTTATCTGCACGCTAGAGCAGTTAAAAGTAGCATTTAAGTAAGAAATGCCTTCTAATTACAGCTATAGACTATAGCAGTGAGTGATTTTCTGTTTTCGTTTTAATGTTTGGGTCATATTAACAGCGTAGACCAGCAGTAGGTACTATATATATTACACTGCTGTCGCTTAGATCTAATATATAGATCTAATAAAAAACATGCGATTTCTTTCCCAGCTGTTTACCTTCACAGACATAACAGACTGTGTTTATGTAACTCCTGTGTGTTTTAACACAAACCTGTGTGTATTTGACAGTTTAAGCGCAATAAGACATTAAAGAGAGCTTAGTTTAGTGCTCACATGACGTATAACAGCTGCTTTCTGTGCGCGTGTTTCAGATGTGTGTGCTCAGAAAACCCTATATCAGAAGTTTAAACTGATATGGCTTTCAAAACGCATGATTTCAGCATGATAGACATGATAATCAAAACCAAACAGATGTTTTTAGCAGAGGATCTGAGGTAGGAGCTGTAAAGGCACAGCTACATTCTAGAAAAGGGGGCGGGGAGCAGCAGCTCATTTGCATTTAAAGAGACATGCCACAAAAACAGCCTGTTTCTGCTTCCACTCAAAATAGGCATTTTGAAAATGATATAATAAATGATCTGTGGGGTATTTTGAGCTGAAATTTCACAGACACATTCTGGGCACACCTGAGACTTATATTACATCTTGTAAAAAGGGACATTATAGGTCTCCTTTAAGGAGCGCCATCATCTGCCTTACAGTTGCATGTCGTCTTCATAACAGTGGTTGCTAACAAGTGTCTAAAAGGGACTACAGAGTTTGTCAGGGTCATTAAACATCATCACACCGAACAGGAAAACTCATCACTAATCACGCTCCTGCAAGCTATTCGAACTTAAACGTTCCCACTTGTGGATTTAAATATTGAAAGCGCTGGAAGCTTTACAGCAGTGGTCAGGCTCTTTGCATGAAGCTAATCAGTGTGATATTTTCCGCAGGGTCCCGTGATGAGCTATTTCTGCTCTCTGGTTCCCCTCCAGCAGCTCTCCACGTGCCCCGGCGGCAACTTTTCACCTCATTCTTACCCAGCAAACACATGGACAGTTGTGTGCTCCATGGTAAAGAGGCCGTCCTGCCTCGGACAGCAGGATCCCACAGCGCTTCAGTGTTGTTTCCGTCACTGCTTCATCGCATGCCCCTCGACGCCTAGAAGTGCAAAGTGTGTCCCTGCTTTCTTCTGTGGTTTGCCGTAAACTGTTGCTTTTCATCGCGCACATCTGTGGGTCTGGAACCAATGCGAACCGTCGTTTTGGGTTGGTTCTCTTTTGTTTGCTCATTTCGCCATGAAAAGACTGCTTTTATTTTTGATTCAGTGATCAGCTTGGAGCCGACAACAATGTTTGTATGAGAAAGTGGCTGCTTGCAGTCATGCGGTGCCAAACTGCTCAGTGCAATGGAATGACAGGAAGTACTTTGTGTTTAAACATGAACACAACAAACGCCATTTTTAAGGAAATGTGATTGTTACTTTGCTGTTTACAATGTTACAATTTGCATTTCTTTTCTTTTTTTCTGTTTTCATTATAATAATTTTTCAGTTTAGCATAATCACTGATGTTGAAAGGCATGGGTGGCGTTTCTCCTTCTGCTGTCTGCTGTGTCAATGTACGTCTGTAACTTGATGTAAAGCAACTAAAGCTATAGATAGTGTACAGAAAAGATGTATAAAATGATTTTGATTAGTTCTAGTGCTCTTTATCGATGTAGCTACGATTACTGGGGCATTTCAATAAATAAGGTAATGAGAACTGTGATGTGAGTAAATTTACTCAGGTAACACAAAACAGCGCCACCTATTGGCCATAGATGACTGGACTCGTTGAGATGCACAATAAGATCCTATTTCTGTGTGTAAAAGTATGGAGCTCCTACGAGGACATAGTCTTGGAAAGTGTAAGATGGGAGGAAAAAATGACCTCATTTGCTTGCAAAAGTTTTGCATTCCCCTGAAAAACTTTGTTCATTGAATGCACAACTGGAAATAATATAAGATTGAAGAAAAAAACTTTATTTCAGTGCTTTTTGGGGGGAATGCAATACTTTTGCAAGCAAATGCAAAAGTTTATTGGGAGAGTACAGATGTTTTGTAAGTAAATAAAACTTTTTTGGGGGGAACGCAGTACTTTTGCAAGCGAATGTAAATTTTCTTAGGTGAATGCAAAAGCATTGATAATTTTCCCCCCGTCTTGTATTTTTTACGTTACTATGTTCCCTTAGGGGCTCCTTAGTAAAAGACGCAACGCCAGCTGAAATTTATTGCTTGCTTGTAGAGGTCGTCCACTTGATCCAACCAAAATATTAAATGGAAATATAAAATGGGTACCTTATTTACTGAAAGGCCTTTATATTACAAAGTCACAGACTGATTTCTGGGGTCTCCCCACTCTCTCTTGCCTACTGCTGTAGTTTTATTCAAATATTGTTCTAGGACATAGAGTTAGAGTGCATTCTCTCAAAAATGTGGTGTTGAATCTCATGAAACCTGTCAAGAACAAGTCCTGATTATATTTACATCCCGAAAAAGAAGAAAAAGCCATTAATATTATTGCATTGAGGTGTTATGTTCATAATTTAATAGCCTCCACACACTTCACTTCTCATTACCATAATGCAACAATATCTGATTTGAATAAAATAATAATAATAAATGATTACTTATTATATGATTAATTACTGTATTTATTATAAAATTATATATATATATATATATTTTTTTTTAATGCACGCTTAAGCACAATTTTTTTTCATTTAAATCAAATATGTACATATATATATATATATATATATATACATAATTTGGGGGGGCAAGTGAACTTGTCCTGGACATGTTTTTGTGAGATTCATCTCTTGACTGTCTTCAAGATTAAGCAGGCAGTTTAATTAGATTTTCTGCTAATTTCAGTTAATTATTTCAGCCGACTGTGGGTTATTATACAGTGAACACTCCTATTCTTCACTCAGGTCAAGATAAAAATGGCTACAGTCTTCTCAAACCTCTTTAAATCCAGTATTGCCAATGTTATGACAAAATCAAACTTTTAAATGGTATAGACAAAAATGTAATTATTTTACAGTATCGTCACACAAACAGTTTAAAACTGTATATTTGGGTATATTAGTTCCGGCCCAGTGTTGTGAGGTTTATGAATTATCATAAAGGGTAAAATCCTTTTAGCTGCTTGGTATTTTTGTGCTATTTTAATAAGGCCTGCTGTGTCATAGTGAATATTTGCCAGATGAAAATGTAGAATCTTCAAATATTGACTTTGAGAAAGTCAAAAGATGACTTGTATTTGATTTGTTATAAATGCAAGTGAATTCCCATGTTGGTTTTAACATAGAATGCTAAATGTGTCTGTGCATCGGTCCCTGTTAACCGTAGTCTTTTCTCAAGTGCTTTATGTTTGTGTATACTGTATCTGCACTCTGTCTGCCACTATACTCCCTTAAATTATTTCCCTTGTTTTGCTGCTGTTGTGTTTTGTTCTTTGTTTTGCTGGCATGGCCGTCTTAGGGCGACTACACACTATGGTCAGAGATCTCTGTCAGTGCATTGTCAATGTGGACGGCGCGCTTTATGGATGTAGAAATTAAACCAGAAGGTATGCAAATATGACTCGCGTCACATGATCAAATGTTTAAACATTTGCTGTGACTCTGTCTTAAATTGACTGTAATTCTGCTTGATTTTAAACTGAACCAAGTCTTTCCACACCTTCAAAATACATCTCGCTCAGAGGTTTCCCTGGTGTGTAACCCTAAGCCATCATCCATTTTGGCACTATTTTTTAGCCATTTTAAAGGGACAGTTCACCTAAAATGACAATTCTGTCGCCCTTATGTTGTTCCAAACCTGTATAAGTTTCCATAATATAGTAGTCAATGGGGAGCAGTAACTGTTTGGTTACACACACATTCTTCAAAATATCTTCTTTTGTGTTCCGCAGAAGAACGAAACAACAACAAGAAGTAAATGATGACAGAATTTTCTTTTTTTTTGGGGTGAACTGTCCCTTTAAGGCCTTGTTCGTGAAAGACGAGCCTAACGAAGGTCTGACGTGAACTGATTTCTCATGTGTTGGTGTTTCATGAATGAGGCTCATGTCGTGTGCTGGACTGAAACGGTGGCAGAAATCCAAGCGGATATGTGATGTTGTGATGACGAAGACATTGAGTAGCCTATCTTGGTGTTTTTTAATTTTAATGTAATATTATTTAATGTGTGGCCAAAGTGTTGTCAGCCAACATGCAATACATGACAATAAATCTCCTCTCTGCCTTTGTTGTACTGCGGATGGATTTCAGCATCAGGGAAACAAGCTCAGCTTTGTTGATGTCAGACTCATTTTTTTGGTACCCATGTTATTTTACATTGTGTCAAATGGTCGATTACCCAATGTGTTCTGTCAAAATAAATATTTTTTACATGCATTATTGCTTGAAGGCATTTTTATTCATTTTTGCAAAATATTTGAGAAGTGTCGATGTAATCAGGTGTAAAATCAATTGTACAGATTTAATATGGTGAATAATATTATTAATATTAAATGTAGACAAAAGTGAAACATTTTACCCAAATCTTTCAGTTTATTAATAAGGCATCAAGGCTGCATTTATTTATTATAGAGTACAGTAAATACAGTAAAAACTAATAATTTGAAATATTATTACAATTTAAAACAGCTGTTTTCTATGTGAAAATCCGTTAAAATATAATTTATTTCTGTGTTCAAAGCTGAATTTTCAGCATCATTGCTCCAGTCTTCAGTGTCACATGATCCTTCAGAAATCATTCTAATATACTGATTTTCTGCTCAAGAAACATTTATTATCATCAGTGTTGAAAACGGTGCTGCTTCATGTTTTTGTGGAAACTGTGATTCATTTAGTCAGGATTCTCTGGTGAATAGTTTAAACTGCTGGGAGCCCAAGCCGAGGATGTAATGAACTCATGACACACTGACTCAACAGAAGCATAGCAGTATAAATGACATTAGCCCGTGTGTTTACAGCAGAGCAAGCTCAACGGTCTTGTGCAGACTGTCTTTATTCTGCATCACTTGCTGAAATAAAAGATGGCTGTGCAATATGAATACTGGACATGCGAGACATTTCTCATAATTTTTTACTTGCATTATGAATGCGTTTGCTTATAAAAATGACACATAATGTCCATGCCGTACCCATTTAGCTCAGCTTGTGACACTTGCAATAGCCAACAATACATTGTATGGGTCAAAATGATCGATTTTCCTTTTATGCCAAAAACAATTAGGATTTTAAGTAAAGATCATGTTGCATGAAGATATTTTGTTAATTTCCTGCCATAAATATATATAAACTTCATTTTTGATTAGTAATATGCATTGCTAAGAACTTCATTTGGACAACTTTAAAGGAGATTTTCTCAATATTTAGATTTTTTTGCACCCTCAGATTCCAGATTTTCAAATAGTTGTATCTCAGCCACTAACAGACCAAATATCAATGGAAAGCTTATTTATTCAGATGATGTATAAATCTCATTTTCAAAAAATTGGCCCTTATGACTGGTTTTGTGGTCAATAGTGTACATTCACAGATAATAAAAAGTCCACTAGGTGTCAGACTCACAACAGAAAGTGACCAGAAAATCTACTTTGATTTTTGAAATTGAGTGAAGGTATTTTCAAGTGTAGATATTATTGATTTATTTAACCTGTTAACTGTCGGCTCCACTTTTTGAGTATTGACCTGAAAATGACATTTTCAACTTAAATTGTTATACATTTTGAATGCTTTGGAGCAGAGACTTAAGGTTGGTCTTGTTTTAAAGAAGACACTTGGCAGATAGAGGTGAAAAAAGTTATAAAAATTATATTACAAAAACGTTATGGAAGTTTATGAAAATATAAAATGTAAAAATATTTGTATTTTATATAAAATATATATTTTACAAAACATGTTTTACTCTAAAACTGCTAGAAAATGAAAAGCAAAAATCTGAAGGAGTTGTGTTTCAAATTTGAGGTTGATATCTCAAAAAATGAGCTTTCAGTGAAATTTAGTTTGGGCGTAGTACCAAGCGTTTCCACTAGATGACCATCAAACCCCATTAGTCACCATATAAGGGCGCCTCCATTTCCATTCATGGTTTGAGTGATCCGAAACATGTTTTTCCATACTTTTCTCAATATGTATGATGCAGACATCACATTCAGAAGTATTGAGGGTAGTACGGCAGTATTTGATTTCAATTCAACCTCTAAAAAACACATAAAAGACATGCGACAAGAACCCTGGACGTACGTTATAGTTCACGCTGCATCAAAAATTGAGAACTTATTGTTTTTTCTTTATATTCGAAACGCTTTTAAACCTTTTTTTCTCCAAAAATAGAATGAATGTTATCTTTTGAACACTTTTCATGATATTTCATGATTTTATATATGTATCACTATTTCAAAGTAAAGGTCAGAACTCGCTCTCCGACTCTGATGAGTACTCTTCTTACAAATTAATAAATTACAGTTGCTCTGTAAAATATTTCAAAAATCAGTCACCAAATATGAAAACTAGAGTCTTTAAGCTTTCAAACGATATATAGTTTGTCAAGATTGCTTTAGGTTCAGATTAAGATATTACTGTTTAAACCATGTAATGGCCCACCGGTGGGCCAGTGACAGTTAACAGGTTAAAAACATTTATTAATTTATAAATAGTAAAAAAACAACAACAACAAAACATAAACAAGCTCGCACCCGCAGAGGACGGATGCACTGACGCTGATCCTCCACGCGACGGCGCATTGAACAGGGACGCGCACGGTCACGTGACTCAGTCAAAATGGCGTCGGGGCAACAGTGGGTGTTGGTAGAGATGGTGCAAGCTTTTTACGAGGTAACTACAACTTTCTTCTTTTGTTTTTTTGATTTTTCAGTCGGTAGAAATATCGACAGGCTTTGTCAAGTTTATTCATTTAAACAGCACCGGTCTGTGTGAGCGTATTTGGCTCTGTTTGACATATAATCGTAAGTATTCTCATAATGTAACTCCAGGAAGTGCAGTGAACGGTATTAAGTCAGTCAGGTGAGACTCACTCACATTAATATACATTTACTTCATTAACCACAGAGCCCGTATAAATACTAGACTTTGTTATTGTAAAATCGTGATGATTATTAGAGCTGTTCTTAAAAATGTAACTTAAGCTTTCAAGCTCGGTCTTTCATTTTGTGGCTGATTCCAAGTCATTGTAACGTTAGTAACTACAACTGTAATAATATTTAGGGGTAAATGAATGAAATGTTTTTTTTATGGGCTGTGTGCTGTTTATTCTTAATGCTGTAGCTCCATTTATTTTCTTTTTGTGTGTTAGGATGGGCGATTAAACTGTCACAAACCTGTAGGATGTATTTTCCCCTTTGAAATGCGTGTTAATTGTTTGTGGGAGAGTAAAGATTTATACGAGAAATAAATCAATAAGCCACAACAAACTTTCCTTTCAGTGTTTTAATAGTGTTACAATGCACAACTTATTGCAAAGTATGTAAAACACCATTATAAGACAAGACACTAATGGTCAAAAAAATGGTCAACTTTGCTAATTAAATAGAATAAACAATTATCTTGCCAAGTCTGTACAATTAGATGATCTGGAAATCTTGATAATGCTGTACAGACATCTGATAAACCTCTTTTTTTTTTTTTTTTAAAAAGAGCAGATTCACCACACTTTAAAGGTATTTAAATGTTAAAAAGGATCAGCGTTTTTCCTCTACAGTACATCTTCCAGTTAAAAACATTCATATAGAATGTGAATCAGAAGTTCGTTTATTTGTGTTATAATAGTCTTGTTATTTTCTCTTCCAGGCACCAGCATATCATTTGATTTTAGAAGGTATCCTCATTTTATGGATTATCAGACTGCTGTTTTCCAAAACATATAAACTTCAGGAGAGATCAGACCTCACAGAAAAGGTGAGAGAGCCTTTATGCACATTGCATATCACTTGTTTATAATCTAGTTCTTTTTATAATGTATGTGTGTTTGGTGATTCAAGCAACCTTATTGTACACCACTGTTCAAAAGTTATATTTATTTGAAATAGAAATATTTTGTAGCACTACAAATATATCTACTCTCACTTTTAATCAGTTCAAACCATCCTTTCTAAATAAACATATTAATTTCTTAGTGTTACTGACCTCAGACATTTGAATGGTGAAATATTTGTGTGTCATATTCTGCACGTTTTATATCCAAGTAAAGCAACAAACTGTCAAGATCTATAGAACTTTTTTCATTTTTATTAATAAAATGCTACACATTTGTGACCCTGGACCACAAAACCAGTCTTAAGTGTCAATTTGTCAAAATTGAGATGTATACATCACCTGAAAGCTGAATAAAGCTTTCCATTGATGTATGGTTTGTTAGGATCGGACATTATTTGGCCGAGATACAACTATTTGAAAATCTGGAATCTGAGGAAGCAAAAAAATCTAAATATTGAGAAAATCGCCTTTAAAGTTGTCCAAATGAAGTCCAAACATATTATTAATCAAAAATGAAGTTTTGATATATTTACGGTAAGAAATTTACAAAATATCTTCATGGAACATGATCTTTACTTAATATCCTAATGATTTTTGGCATAAAAGAAAAATCAATAATTTTGACCCATTTAATGTATTGTTGGCTATTGCTACAAATATACCCCAGCGACTTAAGACTGGTTTTGTGCTCCAGGGTCACATTTATCTTTAAATATTAATGTGAATTATAAATTTGCTGTTTGTTAGTTGTTTACAATAGAAGTGTAATTGATTATTATTCAGTTAGTTGCAATTAACCAAACTAAAATCTGCATAAGATCAATACAAAAAATTAATTTATAACTAACAACAATTTAGACATTTGTAAAAGTAAATCACAATATGATTCCAGAAATCATGGAATGATTGATCCACCGATAATCAGAAACTGATCCAGTAATTTCAACACAGGAAATTGGAAATATTGCTTTGATTTTATTTTATAAGCTTTCTCAGTGACGCTTTACAACATATTAGTAAACAGTAGTTAATGCATTTGTTACAGTGTTTATTAATCTTTTTTTAATGTAATAAAAATAGTTCCAACTTTTGATTAAAATTAATGTATTAGTAGATGTTGAAATCAGCACTAAATAAGATTAATAAAGCTTTTCAAGTATTTTTCATTGTTAGTGCATGTTCAGTAATGCAGTACTAATATAACCCTTGTAAAGCGTGCTTTATTGCTGTGTGTTTCAGGAGAAGGAGGAGTTGATTGAGGAGTGGCAGCCTGAGCCGCTGGTTCCTCCCGTATCAAAAGACCATCCTTCCCTTAATTATGATGTGGTCACGGGGTACGTCTTGTGTACAATTAGCAAGTGGAGACATTTCTGAATAAACCTCTCATTTGAATCCGCGTGTCTCCATCACAGCTCTGTCTGCTGCGTATGGTATAATAATCTCTGTGTGCTGTGGAAACGATGCTGACTGAAGGCCGTGTTTTTCTTTTACAGGCCTCCAAGCCACAAAATCATTGTAAATGGGAAAGAGTGCATTAACTTTGCCTCATTTAACTTCCTGGGTCTGCTCGACAATGAGCGCGTAAAGGTTTGTAGCATTATGAGCGCTTTTCCATTCGTCACATTTACGTACATCACAGCTGCTCCTGATTGTAATGTGCAGTTTGCTCTTTAATGCTAAATACAGCTTGATGAATAAAAATATCAGTGGTGCATTTGATTTGAAAGGCGTAATTTAAATGGCACTTGCACTTACCAGCTGTACGAGTTTTTAATGTTTTTTTAAATATTTGCCAAGGCTGCATTTGTGTGATTAAAAACAGTACAATTGTGAAATATTGTACAAAATACAGTATACAGTACATTTTTTAATGTAAATCTATGTTATAATGTAATTGATTGCTGTGTTTAAAGTTGAATTTTCAGCATCATTACTCCAGTCTTCAGTGTCACATGATCCTTCAGAAATCATACTAATACGCTGATTTGCTGCTCAAGAAACACTTCTAATTATTATCAATGTTAAATATTCTTCTGGGAAAAAAAATAATGAATAGAATTTGCAATCAGTTGCAATTTAAATGCTTGTACTGTCACTTTTGATCAATTGAATGCATCTTTGTTTAGAGTAAAATCTTTCTTTCTACCACAACTATGAATGGTAGATAATTAATAGTGCTGTCAAACGATTAATCGCATCCAAAATAAAAGTTTTTGTTTACATAATATACAGTGGGTACGGAAAGTATTCAGACCCCCTTAAATGTTTCACTCTTTGTTATATTGCAGCCATTTGCTAAAATCGTTTAAGTTCTTTTTTTTTCCTCATTAATGAACACACAGCACCCCATATTGACAGAAAAACACAGAATTGTTGACATTTTTATTAAAAAAGAAAAACTGAAATATCACATGGTCCACATTCAGACCCTTTGCTGTGACACTCATATATTTAACTCAGGTGCTGTCCATTTCTTCTGATCATCCTTGAGATGGTGCTACCATAGATATATATATAAACACTAGATCTCTAAAGGCGGAGTCACTTCCGGCATCATAGGGCGGCCATCTTGCCACAGGGAAGCTTTCTGGCAAGTTCTGAGGTATCTGAGGTAAGATGAGTGATCAGCACGAACATAAATCTTCTTATCTCGCTGAAATCTTGACGGATTTACAAACGGTTTGGTTTCTTACAAACGTTATTAACGTGGCTATAATTCTGAATGCTGTAACATGTTAAAATTGCAGATTGTTATAATTATTCATATGTATGCAGTGTCATAACTACATCTCTGACGTTGATAACAAATCAAACCGTTTGAAAATCGGTAGATAATTGAGCAAGTTATGGTTATTTAAAAAGTACATGCTTCATACAACACAATGTTACGAGTGAGCGAGCACCCTGTGGCAAGATGGCCGCCGTGTGCGGACGTCGACCTCCATTGGCCAACAAGCGCGTACGAGGTATCTAGTGTTTATATATATCTCTATGGGTGCTACACCTTCATTTGAGTCCAGCTGTGTTTGATTATACTGATTGGACTTGATTAGGAAAGCCACACACCTGTCTATATAAGACCTTACAGCTCACAGTGCATGTCAGAGCAAATGAGAATCATGAGGTCAAAGGAACTGCCTGAAGAGCTCAGAGACAGAATTGTGGCAAGGCACAGATCTGGCCAAGGTTACAAAAACATTTCTGCTGCACTTAAGGTTCCTAAGAGCACAGTGGCCTCCATAATCCTTAAATGGAAGGCGTTTGGGACGACCAGAACCCTTCCTAGAGCTGGCCGTCCGCCAAACTGAGCTATCGGGGAGAAGAGCCTTGGTGAGAGAGGTAAAGAAGAACCCAAAGATCACTGTGGCTGAGCTCCAGAGATGCAGTCGGGAGATGGGAGAAAGTTGTAGAAAGTCAACCATCACTGCAGCCCTCCACCAGTCGGGGCTTTATGGCAGAGTGACCCGACAGAAGCCTCTCCTCAGTGCAAGACACATGAAAGCCCGCATGGAGTTTGCTAAAAACACCTGAATAAGATTCTCTGGTCTGATGAGACCAAGATAGAACTTTGGCCTTAATTCTAAGCGGTATGTGTGGAGAAAACCAGGCACTGCTCATCACCTGTCCAATACAGTCCCAACAGTGAAGCATGGTGGTGGCAGCATCATGCTGTGGGGTGTTTTTCAGCTGCAGGGACAGGACGACTGGTTGCAATCGAGGGAAAGATGAATGCGGCCAAGTACAGGGATATCCTGGACGAAAACCTTCTCCAGAGTGCTCAGGACCTCAGACTGGGCCGAAGGTTTACCTTCCAACAAGACAATGACCCTAAGCACACAGCTAAAATAATAAAGGAGTGGCTTCACAACAACTCCGTGACTGTTCTTGAATGGCCCAGCCAGAGCCCTGACTTAAACCCAATTGAGCATCTCTGGAGAGACCTAAAAATGGCTGTCCACCAACGTTTACCATCCAACCTGACAGAACTGGAGAGGATCTGCAAGGAGGAATGGCAGAGGATCCCCAAATCCAGGTGTGAAAAACTTGTTGCATCTTTCCCAAAAGACTCATGGCTGTATTAGATCAAAGGGTGCTTCTACTAAATACTGAGCAAAGGGTCTGAATACTTAGGACCATGTGATATTTCAGTTTTCTTTTTAATAAATCTGCAAAAATGTCAACAATTCTGTGTTTTTCTGTCAATATGGGGTGCTGTGTGTACATTAATGAGGAACAAAAATGAACTTAAATGATTTTAGCAAATGGCTGCAATATAACAAAGAGTGAAAAATTTAAGGGGCTCTGAATACTTTCCGTACCCACTGTATGTTTTTACTGTGTAATGTGTTTACTGTGTATATTTATGTATAAATACACACACATGCATCTATATATTTAAGAAAAATGTTATGTTTATATATTAAAAATATTTGTATATAAAATATAGTGATATAAATTTACAAATATTTTCAAAATATATACTGTATGTGTGTATTTATAAATACATAAACACAGTACACATACGTAAACAAACTTTTTTTTGGATGCGATTAATTGTTTGACCGCACTAATAAATGTTTTGTTTTAAAGTGTTCAATTAATATGACACATTCTCTTGTTGAATTAAAAAACTAACGAAAGGTACAAATGATTGACAATAACTCAGACTTCTCAAGTTAACATTAAATCTAAGTTGTCTCTATTTCTTAAAATATAATTCTATCATCATAACCTTGCAACAAAATGTAGTAATTGTTCTACTTCCAAACCAGCTTAACTTTTTAGTTAGTGCCACTAAGCATGGCTCGAGCAATGCCAAGGTTGTGGGTTCAGTTCCCGGGGAGTATATCAACTGTATGCCTTTGGACAAAAGCCTAAATATAAATATAAACTCGGCACTGCTATATACCGCATATACCTTTAAGACAGCATCAAATGGCTTTCGCAGTAGTTTTCCCTATTTTTACTGTTGTGTTGTGATGTTATAAACATTAAAAACATATGTTTTTATTGGAGTAGCATACACTGAGTCATGAACAATGTGATGTGGAACATGTATTAAGCAAAGTAAATGATGACAATTGTGATTAACTCAGTGAGGCATGTGAATAAAGTTCATTATGAAATTCTGTTCCTGATTAAAATCTCTCCGTACATTAACAAAAGCATTAATCCACGGAGCCTAACGGTGCCGTTCATTTGTTTTCAGTTGAAGGCTTTGTCATCGCTAAAAAAGTACGGTGTGGGAACGTGTGGACCGAGAGGCTTCTACGGGACCTTCGGTTGGTAGATTTATCATCTCACGTATTTCTCTGTCTCGTGTTACTGCGTCAGTTTACAGCACTGAAATGTTTCACAGATGTTCATCTGGAGTTAGAGGAGCGATTGGCGAGGTTCATGAGAACAGAGGAGGCCATTATCTACTCGTATGGCTTCGCCACCATCGCCAGCGCTATTCCAGCGTACTCCAAGAGAGGAGACATCATCTTTGTGTAAGATCCTGCTGAACCCAACAGCCTTTCCACAGAGGACTGCCTCCTCACCCGGGACGTCCTGAGATGATAACGCATGATCTGTCTGTCTCTCTTGTGTTCTCAGCGACGAGGCGGCGTGTTTCTCCATTCAGAAAGGCCTGCAGGCTTCACGCAGCTTCGTCAAATACTTCAAACACAACGATATGGAGGATCTTGAGCGCCTTCTGAAGGAGCAGGAGATTGAAGATCAGAGGGTGAGGACACTGAACAGAAATTCAGACACAGCATGAAGTAGTTAATGCATATTTCCTGGTGAAACATGTGGAAGGCCAATTTAGTCGAAATTAAATCAATGTTGAAATATATAAATAAATCGTTGAATACATAATTAAATAAAGACATAAAGAAATGCATAAATGAATAAATATTCATTCATTCATTTATATATTGATTTATTGAATTATTAATTTTATTTTTTAGTGCTGTCACACGATTAATCGCATCCAAAATAAGTTTGTTTACGTAAAACTTTATGTATGTGTACTGTGTATATTTATTATGTGTATATATAAATACACACACATGTATTTATTATGTTTATATATTAAATATATTTATTTATAATGTAAATTATATAAATATAGACATGTAAATATTTTCAGAGTATATGTTTATGTATACATAATAAATATGCACAAAGCACATTATACAAACAACAACTTTTTTGTATGCGATTAATAGTTTGACAGCACTTATTTATTTATACATTTATATCCTCCACATTACATTTTTTTAGGGTTACGGTTGTCATTCATATGTTGTTCAAATATTTATTTATTTAACGATTTATTTATATATTTCAACATTTATTTAATGATTTAATTTTGAGTCATTTGGCCCTCCATAGAAACATAGTGTGCAGTATATAAATATTAAAGTAAATAATACAGACTTGATTTTAAGGTAGCACTTAATTTTACAGTGTCCTTACATGTTACATTTACTTACTATAGTAAATTAAATTATGCATAATAATTACAAACAACAATCCCTAGTCCTAACCCTGTATTTAGTATATTTTGTTCATTAATATTACTCCGTGCTTATTTGTGTACACTGCAACAACAGCACATTAAAATATAGCGTCACTGATTTTAACAATTGGGATTTGACTACAGTGAAAAGTGACTTTATCGGTTATTATAATATTTTTCTCTGTCCATGTGGCCTTTGTCTACAGAAATGTTTTTGAAGTAGAGAAAATTGTTCCTTTTTGATGCAAGATTACAAAAACAGACTTGACTTCTTTAGTAAAACATGCACAGATGAATAAAGTGCAGTAAGATTTACATTTACATGATCTATCCACGCTAAAAACCTCTAAAAAAAGACTTTAGCAACGTCTAGCATTCACTCAGTCAGAGCACAACAGAAAAAGTTTGTTTGATGTTTCACTATAAAGGTATACACGCTTGTTCATTCGTTGTTGTTATTATTTATGTGTGTTTCTTTAGAATCCACGTAAGGCGAAAGTGATCCGGCGGTTCATTGTCGTTGAGGGACTCTATATCAACACCGCAGATCTCTGTCCACTACCTGAACTGGTAAGACAGCTTTTTAAAAATGTTTTCTTTTTAATAAATTTGCAAAGTCATTGCAAAGCTGTTTTTTGCTTTATCATTATATGTGACCCTGGAGCACAAAACCAGTCATAAGTAGCACAAGCATATTTGTAGCAGTAGCCAACAATTATCAGTTTTTCTTTTAATACCAAAAATCATTAGGATATTAAGTAAAGATCATGTTCCATGAAGATATTTTGTAAATTGCTTACCATAAATATATCAAAACTTCATTTTCGATTAGTAATGTGCAGTAAGTAGTAATGTACTTAATTTGGACAACTTTAAAGGCGATTTTCTCAATATTTTGATTTTTTTGCATCCTCAGATTCCAGATTTTCAAATAGTTGTATCTCAGCCAAATATTGTCCGATCCTAACAAACCATACATCAATGGAAAGCTTATTTATTCAGCTTTCAGATGATGCAAACAAAAGCTGAAACAAAGAAATGTGAGAAAAATCAGCTTTCTGAAAGCACTGTTTGTCATCTGACTCTGTGGTGTTTGCTAAGGAAAGCATCACTAATGCTAAACTAAAAAGAAAATGGTGTTGGATTTACTTTGAAAGAAGTTTCACTCACAAATTGTGAGTAAATTTGACAAATAATTTCAAAGAAACACATTGAATTCACCAAAAAAATGAAAATTCTGTCACCCTCATCTTCCAAACCTGTTATACTTTTGTTCATCTTTGAAACTCAAATGAAGATTTTTTTTAATGCAATCTGAGATATTTCTGTTCCTCCATTAAAAATCTATTCTCACCACTTCAAAACATTCATTAAGAGATTTAAATAAACCCATATGAATTGAGCCGTTTAATCCATGTCTTCTGAAGAGACACAATCAGTTTATATGAGGAACAGATTTAATTTATGCTTTTGTTCACATGTAAATGGGAGTTTAAAGATGAATGAAAGACTAATGGGTTTGGAACGACATAAGGATGAGTAAACAGTGACAGAATCTCATTTTTGTGTGAATTGTCCCTTTAAAAGTGAAAAGAGAAAGTAGAATGCTATTTTCTTGTAAAACATGCTCCAATTATATTTGTGGGTTTTTGTTTCGATAATATTGTTTTAACTTCCAAAAATCATTTTTTACAGATTATTGTAAGTTTTATGGAATTTGAACGAACATCTAACCCTAAATGTTGCATTTCTGCACTTTTGTCCTACGGAGATAATTGATGCCTCAAATTGTAAGACGGGTGTTATTACTTTTCTAAAGGATATAATTTCCATCTTTTTGAAAATAGAAACTAGACCTACATCTCATCCACCAAGAACACATTAAAAACCGTCGCAACACTGAATAATTTATGTTTTCGTCTGAAGTACTGCTATTGCAATATTGCACTGGTTATGATTTCCACATAGACTGATGTTTTAATGGCTGCATCTTCTTTTCCAGGTGAAGCTGAAGTACAGATATAAAGTGCGGCTCTTTCTGGAGGAGAGCATGTCTTTCGGAGTGCTTGGAGAGCACGGAAGAGGAGTCACAGAGCATTTTGGGGTCAACGTACGTAATATAAACTTCTCTACAGTTTCAGGAGCTCAGATGTAAAATAACAATTCAGCAAAAACTGCATGTGTGTGTTAATTTCAGATGGATGATATTGACCTCATCAGTGCCAACATGGAGAATGCGCTGGCGTCCATCGGAGGTTTCTGCTGTGGACGATCGTTCGTTATTGATCATCAGGTATGACTACAAAGCAGCAATATCTGATCTGCACCATTGTGCATACTTTCTAAAACGACCATTTATTAAAGGTATATTCAGCATAAAGTCTATAGCGTTCCATTCAACTCAGAAAGACTGCGAAGCTAAAGGCAGTGTCCTGTCTTTATACGTGATCTTCTTAGTGCAGGGCACTGGAACAACTTTATGGTCTGAAGTCAGAGATATTACATATGAATATCCTACATCCGACTTTGAATGCAAGCCAGAAAGCAGAAATCCTAGCTTTAGCCTAATTTTTATTTATATCGTCTGTGGCTCGCTGTTCATTTTTCCACAGACAGTCATTTGGACTCACTGTCTGTACAGTACATCTGTGAATAAGGGATGTGTTTACAGCAAATACTGACAACCGAAAATAACCTGAAATATCCTTTAATCTTAATATTTGATGTTGGGTTTGTCTTTGTATTCAGTAAGCAAAGGATTTTATTAGTCAGTGTGTATTTTCCATACTCTCAAAAGGTTTGGCTTTCTGGTTATTGTTTAAATGATCAAAAGAAGTTTCCTTAGATGTATATTTCTATACATATGGTTTCTATACTCTGGAGATAAAAGTGTAATTGTATACATATGCGTTTTTAAATCTGGACCTAAGAGCACCATTATCCTCATGTAACCTATAGTCACTGAAATGTGATCCAGATCCCTAGAAAAGCAGAAGCTCAGTAACCTGTTAATCAGTGTCTGTTAAATAACACAGTTTCTTTAGACTGTCTAAGGGTAGGTAATCGACAGGAATCCTTTGATATGACACATTACGGATTACGCCATCCTCTTTACATATGTGTTTTGATACACTAAGTACTGTGATAAGTGATTTATACTTTTCCGTGCATATTTTACTTTCATATAACGGATCATATCAGATCCATTCTTCCCTTTAATGATGTGAAGGAAGTGAATCCACACGCTCTGTTTAAATGCATATGGAGCGTCAATAATCTGTGCAGCGTGTGCAGATTTTCATACAGTCGCTTTCACTGATGAGAAAACAGTTGCTCTGGAAAACTTGCAAAAATCAAAGTTTTAATCTAGAAATACATAATAATGATAAGCATAGCAGCAGGCTGCAGAAATTACAAGATCAACTTCAGTTGAATATCAAAGACTTTATATAAATATAACATTCAAATAAAAACATTTCAATTCCTTATAACATTGTAAAGAAATATTTTTAATACGCCAGTGGATTAATGTCCTTGTTTCTTGTTTGGCATTGACATTGAAAAATGCCCCTTAAGACTCAAAAATCAATAACTTGCTGTGATAACCTGTGAGTCCAGTTTTGGTGAAGATTTGACAATTTGTACTCATTTGTTTTTCGCCAAAGATGAAAAAGTCTAAGTGTTACAAAGATCCAGTAGTTTATGATCTTTGATATTGCTGACCTTGATGAATGTGGTATTGTTGGACTCTGCATGGAAAGTTATGAACATATTTATAATTTATCACTTTGTAAGTGACTTCTGACTTCATAACACACAACTGCATCTTTATATCTTGCAAATCTTAGAAGAAAAGTCGGAATTGTGAGAGAAAAACTTGCAAATCCAAAAAAAAAAAAAGTCTGAATTGTGAGATTAAAAGTCGCAGTTTATTTTTTATTCAGTGGCTTGCATGGGTTTTCCACCAGTCTCCAAACTTCTCATGTACAATTCATTGTGGCCCACCAAGCTTTGTTTAAATAGGTGTTATATAGCCTTTGTGAAAGTCACAAATCCAGAAGGAAGGATCTGCTTGCCTTCTAAAGAAGATTTTCTGTTTCCCATAACTATTGTACTCAAAAACGAACATCAATATCTTACGTTGTGAATTGGTGATTGAATATGAATGTGTTTTGTCATGTTGTCAGCGTCTGTCAGGTCAGGGTTACTGTTTCTCAGCGTCTCTTCCACCCATGCTGGCCTCTGCTGCTATTGAAGCCCTCGACATCATGGAGGAAGATCCAGGTAACATTTACATTAACAAAAACAAATGCATTATTTAATTTTTTCCAGTTATTAAATTTTTCATTTATTAAATCTACCTCCTCGTATATACACGTGGAACATGAGTATTTATTGTTTTTATAACATGACTGAGCATTTCTTTTCTGGCTAAGTGCTTCTGCTAACTGAATTGGCTGGACTTTAAAGAGACCCTCTGATAGTCAGCTGATCCAAACCATATGCAGCGACACTCAAACATACTTTCATATAGAAAATGGACATTATTTTTAACCGCATTTGCTCGGCCAGCATTACTATTATTAGTAGTCACATTTAGGTAAGGCATTCAAATAAAACTTGCTTGGCTAACGTTAAAAGGGAAAAGAAAATCCAGCAGACTTACACTGACAAGTAAACTGTCATATCAATGGCCAAAAGCAACCATATAGAAACAACTCTTAACAACTCGGAGCATCTTGACGACTAGGGACAGAAATTTAATGAGTCTTAAAGGGTGGAAATCTCTGTAGCGAATATACATTTTTCTAGTTATGCTCAGCTGTGAAATATTTAATCGGGTTGAAGCTTCTGTCTGAAAATGTATTAAAATCCTTATCCTGTATTTGTCAATGAACACTTCAGCATTGATGAGTGGCACGGTGTCAGCAGAATTCGCTGCTTGTCTCTGAGCTCGTCAGTGTGAGATGAATGAATGTGTGAGACAGCGCTCAGACTGGTTCTCCTCAGGGGAGATCTGGCTCTGATGGCGCTCTCAGTGGGAGTCGAGTGGAGGTCAGTTGATTCCAGCACGGATTGAGACCAGCCTCACTCATGCCAACATCAACTCGTTATCAGCTGAGTCTGGATCTTTGATCTCTGTTATGTATTTTTAGGCTTAAAACATACTCGTATGCAAAGACACAAACAAAAACACAAATTATGAACTGCAAGTGTGCAGTCTCAATGTACATACTTAATGTGCATTCTTGCATTACTGTGACTTTTAACTAGTGGTTGACCGGTATGTTGTTTTTTTTAATTTATTTTTCTTTTGTTATTGTCTTAAGTGTCAATTTTTCGAAATTGAGGTTTATACATATGAAAGCTGAATAAATAAGATTTCCATTGATGTGTTGTTTGTTAGGACGATATTTGGCCGAGATACAACTATTTGAAAATCTGGAATCTGAGGGTGCAAAAAAAAATCAAAACATTGAGAAAATCACCTTTTAAGTTGTCCAAATGAAGTTCTTAGCAATGTATATTACTAATCAAAAATGAGGTTTTGATATATTTACGGTAAGAAATTTACAAAATATATTCATGGAACATGATCTTTACTTAATATACTAATGATTTTTGGCATAAAAGAAAAATCGATAATTTTGACCCATACAATGTATTGTTGGCTATTGCTACAAATATACCCCAGCGACTCAAGACTGGTTTTGTGCTCCAGGGTCACATACAGTGAGGAAAATAAGTATTTGAACACCCTGCTATTTTGCAAGTTCTCCCACTTAGAAATCATGGAGGGTCTGAAATTGTCATCGTGGTGCATGTCCACTGTGAGAGACATAATCTAAAAAAAAAAAAGTCTGAATTGTGAGATTAAAAGTCGCAGTTTATTTTTATTCAGTGGCTTGCATGGGTTTTCCACCAGTCTCCAAACTTCTCATGTACAATTCATTGTGGCCCACCAAGCTTTGTTTAAATAGGTGTTATATAGCCTTTGTGAAAGTCACAAATCCAGAAGGAAGGATCTGCTTGCCTTCTAAAGAAGATTTTCTGTTTCCCATAACTATTGTACTCAAAACGAACATCAATATCTTACGTTGTGAATTGGTGATTGAATATGAATGTGTTTTGTCATGTTGTCAGCGTCTGTCAGGTCAGGGTTACTGTTTCTCAGCGTCTCTTCCACCCATGCTGGCCTCTGCTGCTATTGAAGCCCTCGACATCATGGAGGAAGATCCAGGTAACATTTACATTAACAAAAACAAATGCATTATTTAATTTTTTCCAGTTATTAAATTTTTCATTTATTAAATCTACCTCCTCGTATATACACGTGGAACATGAGTATTTATTGTTTTTATAACATGACTGAGCATTTCTTTTCTGGCTAAGTGCTTCTGCTAACTGAATTGGCTGGACTTTAAAGAGACCCTCTGATAGTCAGCTGATCCAAACCATATGCAGCGACACTCAAACATACTTTCATATAGAAAATGGACATTATTTTTAACCGCATTTGCTCGGCCCTGTCCCATGTGCAGAAAAACACCCCCAAAGCATGATGCTACCACCCTCATGCTTCACAGTAGGGATGGTGTTCTTGGGATGGTACTCATCATTCTTCTTCCTCCAAACACGTTTAGTGGAATTATGACCAAAAAGTTCTATTTTGGTCTCATCTGACCACATGACTTTCTCCCATGACTCCTCTGGATCATCCAAATGGTCATTGGCAAACTTAAGTCGGCCTGGACATGTGCTGGTTTAAGCAGGGGAACCTTCCGTGCCATGCATGATTTCAAACCATGGCGTCTTAGTGTATTACCAACAGTAACCTTGGAAGCGGTGGTCCCAGCTCTTTTCAGGTCATTGACCAGCTCCTCCCGTGTAGTTCTGGGCTGATTTCTCACCTTTCTTAGGATCATTGAGACCCCACGAGGTGAGATCTTGCATGGAGCCCCAGTCCGAGGAGATTGACAGTCATGTTTAGCTTCTTCCATTTTCTAATGATTGCTCCAACAGTGGACCTTTTTCACCAAGCTGCTTGGCAATTTCCCGTAGCCCTTTCCAGCCTTGTGGAGGTGTACAATTTTGTCTCTAGTGTCTTTGGACAGCTCTTTGGTCTTAGCCATGTTAGTAGTTGGATTCTTACTGATTGTATGGGGTGGACAGGTGTCTTTATGCAGCTAACGACCTCAAAAAGGTGCATCTAATTTAGGATAATAAATGGAGTGGAGGTGGACATTTTAAAGGCAGACTAACAGGTCTTTGAGGGTCAGAATTCTAGCTGATAGACAGATGTTCAAATACTTATTTGCAGCTGTATCATACAAATAAATAGTTAAACAATCATACATTGTGATTTCTGGATTTTTTTTTTTAGATTATGTCTCTCACAGTGGACATGCACCTACGATGACAATTTCAGACCCCTCCATGATTTCTAAGTGGGAGAACTTGCAAAATAGCAGGGTGTTCAAATACTTATTTTCCTCACTGTATATGATATCCCACTACTTAACTTAAAGAAAATAGAAAAATTGCTGCAATTAAACTAAATTTATTTGACATAACATTTACTAAAATAAAAAGTATTTCACAAAGTATTTGAAAAAATATTAAAAAAAAATATATATATAAAAAAAAAAAGATTATTCTTTAGATATGTCAAAATGCTTACAGCACATATTGGCCAAACAGAAAAATGTATTTATCAGAAAATGCCAATTATCTTCCAATATATGTGTAAACCAGAGTAACAGACCTCAGTACTCAAGAGGGTCATATAGTTTTCTCAAAATGTCTGTGCCATGAAACTGTATGTATTATTATTCAGATCAGTGATGATACTAGTTGACGCTGCTGCACCTTGAGTAGTCCTTGTGTTCAGTTTTGAGTGCAACAGCACTGACATTTAGTTTAATTAAACTACGTTCATTCACTTTCTTGTGTAGAGCATGTTTTGGGCAAAACATCACATTAATTGCTGTATTTTTTCATTCTCTCTCACAGGCATTTTCAGGGTGTTACAGGATAAGTGCAAACACGTCCACGAAGCACTACAAGGGCAAGTCCATTTTACCTCCCTTTATTCATGAAAAATAAAAATTCAACAATCTGTGTAAACAAAACCAATGTTATACGAGTTAATTTGAGCAGTAATAATAATCTAAATGCCAGATATCTTGCATCCATGAATTAGAAGTCATTCCTGACCTGTTTTTTGTGGACGTTAGTGATGATTTCAGTGGTGTTTTTTGCAGGACTCCAGGGCTGAAGGTGGTCGGAGAGCCTTTAGCTCCTGCTCTTCATCTGCAGCTGGAAAACAGCACCGGATCCAGAACAAATGACCTGAAGCTGCTCCGAGCGATTGTCAATTACGTACGTTACAACAGCAGATCACAGATAACAAGTCAGCTGTCTTAGTGTGGTTATCATGGCATATGGTTGAATGTGTTACTCATGTAATAATGAAAATAACATTGCCGTAAACAACGTACTTTTGTAATATGAAGTATTTACCAGTTCAAAAAGAAAATGTAGGGCAAAAAACATTCATCAGTTGGGTATTATTTGGATTAGGGATGGGTGATATGGACTTAAAACTATATCACGATATTTTCTTTTATTTATTGCAATAACGATATCAATTACGATAATTTGTATGCGTCCACTGAGAGACAAAAAAATAGGGTGTTGTGAGCACACACGTAATGTCTGTGTCATTCATACCGGACGCTAGAGGGCGCCCTCGCGCAGAAACTCCACATATACATCACACAAGTAATAACTGATGACTTTCCAGGAAATCCCTAATATGGACATCCAGCTATCACTGAGTAAAAAGAAGATAGAAACGCTTAAACTGATCAAACGTGAAGACAATATACACACGATTGTGACAATATATGGTTTATCTCTGTTTTCCAAGTCATCTTGGGTATAAAGTATATTAATAATGCAATGCTAATCGACATAGGATTTCTGCCTCATTCTGTGATATGAAACCAGGTCTGGTCACAAAAGTAAGATATTTCAGACACTCGACTGATGTTATAAAGTGAATTTGGAGTAGAAGTATGTCAATAAATCTCTTTTTTGCAGGTTTGTAAATAGGCTCATACACATGCAAAACGTTATCGCACACGTGCTTCTGCAGTAACGGTACATTTATTCATTGCTCAGACCGATTTTTTTTGTTGCACTGTACAGCCCTGAACAAACCAGTTTTTCCTCGTTTAGCGATATATTCCTCCTCGGTTTCACGTCCGACTTCCGCCATGTCGCTCCGCACTGTCGCACACACAAATATGTCAACAACTAGGTTTTATCGTTATTATGATGGGGACAATTTTTACCGGTATATCGCAAACGATAAGATATCGTCCATCCCTAACCTGGATCATGAAAAGTGAACAATAGAGACCAAAATGAAGCTACACTACCATCCAGACGTTTAGGTTCAGTAAGATTTTTATTTAATTAAATTTTTTTTTTTTTTAAAGAAAGTAATACTTTTATTCAACAAGGATACATCACAGGAAATGATATTTCTCAATATTGCTGTTTTTACTGTTTATGTTCTTTGCGAACATAAGAGACTTTTCAATAACATTAAAAATCTCATCGACCCCAAGATATTTCTGTCTGCAGAGCATTGTCGCCAATATGCATAAAATGAAATGCACACAATATTTAAGTTGCTGAAAGCATTGCTACGCAACATTTCCATCTGGTGATGTGATTTTCTCAACATATCAGTCAGTTAATCGTCCTGCTCAATATAGTTATAGGAGTGTTGAATTGAACAAAACAGCAATGTAAGATGCTTCAGTGTTCAATAAATAATTCAACACATTTTTATTAACAACTAGAATAAACAATTATTTCATCAAGTTTGATTGTAGGCTGCTTATGGGTGCCAAGAAAAATAGCAACTTAACTATTCAATATAGAATGTGCTATCAGCATTTGCGACAATTTGCGACTCATTATTGAAAGTGTTACCAAAATTGTATATATTGTTGTGTGTATGTGTGTGTGTGTGTGTCTCACAGTCTTGAAAGTTTGGATTAACCCTTTCATTGCTGTATCCATCAAAACCAGACTGCTAGAGGGTTACTGTAATGCACAATTTAGAGTTGGAATTGCCAATTTTATAACATTAATTAACCCTTGGCTACAGGTGCATCTCAAAAAATGAACAAAAATTAAAGCAAAAAACTTTTGAAATGTCTTACTTTACATGTAATGAATGTAGAATATATGAAAGTTTCACTTTTTGAAACGAGTTACCAAAAAAACTTTTTCACGATATTCAAATTTTTTGAGATGCAGCTGTATATAACCAGAAAAAAAGGCATTTCAGAGGCAGAGAAAGTTTTCAATTGCTTTAAAAGTTATGAAAACAGTTTTTTTTTTTTCTGTAGAGAAATATATCAGACATATATTAAAGGAAATAAAAGTTGGGAATTCCTGGATAGTATAGTAAATGCTGTGTACCTGCTTTGAAAATAATCTCTCGTTTTTGGTCATTTCTGTAGAGTTTGGAAAGACACATCGCACTCACTTTGGCTCGATACCTGGACAAAGAAGAGCGTTTTCTTCCACTGCCAAGGTGATTAGCTGTGAACCTCTATAAACCTCTATGAAATGGTGTTTTGCTGTGAAGCTGATGTTTTTGAGCATGTGTGTCCTCAGCATCAGAGTAGTCGTGACTGTTGAGCAGACGCAGGAGGAGATCGAGAAAGCAGCGCAGTGCATTCGAGAAGCGGCAGTGAAGATCCTAAAATGACGAGCGATCGCCTTCAATGTGTCATTGACGTGAGATCAGACGTGACAGTGAGAGCCATCCCGCCTGATGGTTCGGTGACCTTTGACCCTGAAGACCTCAACTGCAATGGATGAATACACTGATTAAACCTGATTGTATTATATTTATGTTTTCCATACCTGCTGTACAGATAATGTTGATTATTTTAGTCTTCATTTCACATTGAAATAAATGCAGCGCTGGTTGGTGTGCACCATCAAACCTATTTATGTTGTGTTCTTGAATAAAGATGGGAGATCTTGACTAATCAACAATAAATATACCATAAAAATAGAATAGGTATTTTATATATGAAGTCATTTTTATATACACTAATATTTACATTCCTTTGTTACCTTTGACCAAAGAGTTGCTTCTTTACACATAAAAATCATTTCACAGTGTTTATGCACTGCGTACGAGTTGTTTTTGATCCGTACAATAATGCGGTCATTCTTATTTGGACTCTTTTGGTAACTCGATGCTTTGTGAGTGCACTGGGTCAAGACGCTTGCACACTGTACAGATATCAAATTTGATCTGTCATTTTGTCAAAATGTTACTTTGTTTTCAAATAAATTTCAAGAATAAAACACATTTCAGCCTTTAAATAGTATTGTTGCATTAGTTTTTGTAATCTTTTTTGTCTCCAATAATAAATTGCCTACTGAATCATATCTGAACCCTGCAATGCCTTCCGTCATCAAAGGACTTTTAGTGTAACTGTACGAACGTCCACCTTCAGCTTAAGGTTCATGTGTGTTTTTGCTGTAAAATTGATTTTTCTGAAAGTAAATATGAGAATAACTTTTATATTGTTGGTAATATTTCAAGATGAAGACGTACTGGACTGAAGCAGCTTAGCTTTACTTGATTATCCAGACATTATTGTTATTATTATTTTTAGGAAAATCATGTTAAACTATCAAATATCATCAAGCTTTTAAGGAATGTTTATTTGTTCGCTTCTCAATCATCAATCATCCCAGCGACAAATTATATTTATATGCATTTTATGGAAGTATGCTTTTATAAAGATCTCATTACAAGCTATCAGAATTTCATCTTACTTTTTTGGCAATTTGTTTTCATCATTTCGCCATAAAATCTTGAATTATAATAAATATGATATTCATCAAAACACTATTGATTGTCTAAAGGTTCTCTAACCTGTTCAATTAAAAAAGAAAAAAAGAAAAGATTTTTCTTTAATTTTATGTCACGCTTCACAGGGCTAATATGCAGAAACTTTTTGTAAATGTTTTAATAAAAATGTTTTGCTGGCTCATTTTAGAATGTGAATGCATTCATATGAAACTATGTAATGTGCATAATATGGAAAGGAAACGTTGATTAAATTCTGGCAGCTATGAAAGTATGATCCTTCCACACAACTGACAATCTCATAAACAGATATAGATACGCAAACCTGTTCCTAGCCCTGTATAATGAAACTGTACAATTCTTTATATTTGTGAATTTGACAAATGTCTGGTCAGGTTTTAAATGTTGAAAGCATGGAACCTTTTTTTTTTTTTTTTTTTTGATGATGATGAATTGGATTTTATTGATATTATTGATTTATTGATTTTATTAATTTCTTTTGTATTATCAATATTAAAAACACTTGCACTGCAAGTTTTGTGAAGATTGATAATTTTTTATGGATTCTTTAATTAATAAAAAGTTCAAAATAAGCGCATCTTGACTGTAAATTTCGATTAAATGAATGCATCCTTTTTTTTTCTTCTTTTAATAAAAACAATATAGATTTTTCTCTTTTTCACCACTAGGTGTCGTGTTTTTTCAAGGTTATCAAACTTCGAATCCATTTCCAATTCACTAATCCTACTATGGCTAGAAATTCCTGGTAACCTTCTTGGAGCGTCGTGACACGTGACCTCTTTAATATTCATTAGCCAATCAACGTTTGCGTTCCAGCAAATCGAGCGGGCCTGCTGATTGAGGGTCATGAATATTAATGAGCTGCGCCTTTGCCGTAGTAGGATTCGATGGATCCGTCCTACGTCACGAGGAGCCGGAGTTACTCGTTCACTTCTCTATTAGGAGACTTTGGGACACTTGAACGGGATCAGCGGCGGTCGACGAACACCTCTCGGTTGAACGGGATGAAACGCGTTATTCTTTTGCAAACGAACCATCAGAAAGAGTTTCACTCACTGCACACTTGAGACCGCACGCGCTTTGTTCGCACGCGCAAACTCGCGTATCACTTGTGGAGAGTTTAAACGCACTGATTCCCGAACCATCAGAGGAACGCTCCCAGTGAGGATGTGCACACTGAGGATTACACCCAGAACTCATCTGCTGCTCATATCCATCCTCCTCACAGCACTCACACGCGCAGGTAAGACTTTCCTACCTTTATTATGAGCTTTCCTTTAATAAACGCGATGCGAGCGTTTTTGTGCTCGGAGAAGTAACCTTGTAAGAAAGGAAGAAAGTTTTTACTCATGCAAAAATAAATAAATAAGTGTTTTTGCTGTTCATCACGCTTTTCGTGAAGTTTAAACATCAAGTTTATTCAAACCATCCGACCAAAGAAATGTTTCATTAAAGTTGAAGTCAGTTTTAATTTCGTAGCCTAAACGTTGCATTCCAGTTCTGTCCTTTTTTCTTTTCTTTTTTTAAAGTGAGATGATTTATTATCATATGAATATGCGGTTGGTTGTATTTATGCTAAATTATTGAATGCATCATTTTATATAATGCACCTTTGCTTCACTTTGATGTAATTATGCACGGTTTCTGGTTGTAACACTTCAAAAATCAAGTTCAATCAGTGTTGCACCAGAGAGCCATCGGGTTTGTTTGTTGAAATTGGCTGTTGATAATCAGATGCATATTTTGGGAGTGATTTCTCGTTAATTCATTTCCCTCCCTGCAGGGAGGAGGTGACAGATGTTGAGATTTCCTGTTTTGAATTTGCGCTCTTTTTGGCCATTTGGCTGGAGTTTAAAGGGGGATGGGACGCTCCTGGTGTCTCCTACCAACTTTATCACCCCGTGCTAAAGCTTTGTCACCAGCTCTTGAGATTGCGGGCCTGGAGCAGTGGAAGAGTTGAGCGCATTATTGATGAGGCGTTCCTGCACGCACGACACCACGTGACTGATTCATGTTTATCGGTCTCGCGACTGATTCTTGGTCTGGAACGCTGCAGTGTAGACGGACGAGGCGCGTTCACACTGAATGCGTTTATAAACGCGAGAAGCAGGATTGTGGAATAAAAAACAAAAGATGTATAGATGCTTTTTTTAGTTGATTGATTTATGCATTAAAGCAAGGGGTTTTTATAACGCAGCGTATGAGAAGGGGGCGTGCGCTACGAGTTGTGTTTTTATTTAAAAATTGGTTGTAAACATTGACAAATATAGATTAAAGTAAACCTAAATAAAATGAAAACATAGAAACGATGCAATACAATATTTAAAAATGTTACCATTTCACCGCTTTCTTATTTTTCAAACTCAATCCTGTTCAAAACGGTCTGTGCTTGTAATGCACATTGTTTCATGACATTTAATGTTTATAATTTCTTAATATTTATAATTTTTTTAATAGGGTATTACAGATAACTAAAACTGTAACTAAAATTAAAACTATAAAGGATAATCGTTACTTAAAATATTAAAAAATTGTATTTCTTTTGTATTTTTGTTTCTCAAAACTTAAATTACTAAAACTTTTACAAAACGAATATTAATAAAAATCATAATAGTAAGTCTGTGATGCAATACTAAAATACAGTGTAAGACAGTTGAGATTTGCTATATTGTATATATATCAATGTATGCAGATGAAGCTGGATGCAATGTGTGACCCTGGAGCACAAAACCAGTCTCGAGTCGCTGGGGTATATTTGTAGCAATAGCCAACAATACACTGTATGGGTCAAAATGATACATTTTTCTTTTATGCCAAAAATCATTAGGATATTAAGTAAAGATCATGTTCCATGAAGATATTTTGTAAATTTCTTAGCGTAAATGTATCTCAACTTCATTTTTGATTAGTAATATGCATTGCTAAGAACTTCATTTGGACAACTTTAAAGGTGATTTTCTCAATATTTAGATTTTTTTGCACCCTCAGATTCCAGATTTTCAAATAGTTGTATCTCAGCCAAATAATGTCCGATCCTAACAAACCATACATCAATGGAAAGCTTATTTATTTAAAAAACATTTGACCCTTATGACTGGTTTTGTGGGCCAGGGTCACATATATGTACAACTTTATAGCAAAGAGCAGTGCGATTAATACAGGTTACATTTTGCGACGATATAAGCACTCAAAGTGTCAGTATCCAATCCATTTTTGCTGGGAATAATAAATGGAATTTAAAAATGGCTCAAACCAGCCCAGCTGGAAGTAGCTGCTTTTAGCTGGTCTTCAAGCCTAAACAGCTAAAGAAGTGGTCAGAACCCCTTTAAAACCAGCCTGCAGACCAGCTTCTGAGTCTTCATCATCCCCTGGACTGTCATTGCTCATCTTCAGTCTTGATGTATTTCTGCCTGTCCGCAGGAGGTTCAGCTCTTCTGACTCACACTTTCAACCATCAAAAAGGTGTAGGAGATCTTCAACAAGCCCATTGATGTGCTAATTGATTCACTTGCTAATAAGAGTCCCTGAAGCCACAGACAACTGAATCAGCTTCAAACAATGCCGAGCCTTGACTGAGTTGTGGGCTTGTGTTTTCAAATAGTTAAGTCTTTATTTGCAGATCCTTCTCTGTAATGCCTTCTCCTTTGAGCTTAATGTCTGCTCCTTTCAGCCGTTTGCATATTTACACTTTCGAGATTTTGGAGGTTAATGCTGAATGAATGTGTTAATCATTAAAAAACAAAAGGGGTTGGTGTTAGGCAGGGGTTCTAAGCTATTCTCAAACCCCCTCCAAATATCATGATCCCCTTTAGAAGGAACCCTTTTCTAAAATATAAAGAGGAGAAATTTCTAGAAAGACAACAAAGGTACAAACTAATTTTTATTTAATTTATGCTTTCAGAGATGTTTTTTTCTTTAGATCAAGGAGAAATGAAATAAATTAAAATTATTTAATTTAATTGTATTATTTTTTGTATTTTAAAATTGATTTTTAAAAAAAAATTAATTTAATGTTTTGAATGACTGTTTAAAATAATGATAATTACAAATAATGATAAAATAAAATAAATAAAGTGCGGATGCATTATGATAATGAAAATTCAGGAGTAGGGCAACATGTGTAACTATTAGAAAACAAACAAGAAAAACTTAATACAAAACTGGCCCAACAAACAAACATTTAAATTTTTATTTTTATTTTTTTTTGATCTGATATGATATATATGCCCTGAACGTGTTTTTATGAGATCCAGCCTGCTATACCTTGATGATCTTCCATCAGAAAAGTCTTGACTCAAGGAAAGCAGGTTGTCAAGCAGAGATGGCCGGTTTGCCTTGATTTTTGAAACAAAGAGAAGCGTGGTCGTTGTCCTGTTTTATGGCTGTCTGTGGACCCCCGTGGGCAGCGCTGCTGTTGAGCTGTGAAATGAGCTGGACGTGATTGTAGAGTTACCCAGAGTTCAATCAGTTAATCCAGAGTTGACCAGGGCAAGAGGAAAATCTTCAAAGCGCCCGTCATAAAAAAGAGCGGTAAGGCAGCTGATCCTTTAATACTTTTGGAAAGAGCCAGTTTAGCCATGGGAAAGACCTCGTCAATTAGTGTGTGAAAAATACCCATGCTGTACGCCTTGATGTTAGTCATTCTGGCTCTGCAGTAACCTTCATTACACGCACATACCTGTTCTGTAATATTAAGGAGGTATTTATGAAGTTTTTGCAAAAACGGATAACTCCGCTTTGATTCATTTTCATGAGTCATGTTTTTGTGTTAGTTAGCTGTATTTTTTAGTTATTATTATTATTATTTAATCAAAACAACCCAACTGCAGTTTGATTGATATTAATTGGAATGCAGGATAAAAAAACATGATTTTTGAATATTTTTAAAAACTGAGTTATGTTTTTGCAAATGAAATCTTATATTAAAAAGGGTTTGCAATAAACAAAGTTTGGGGTCGGAAAGATTTTTTTTCAGTTTCTCCTGCTTCCCAAAGCTGCATTTATTCGCTCAGAAATACAGTAAAAATGGTAATATTGTGAAAAATGATTACAATTAAAGTAACCGTTTTCTATAATTGTAATACATGTTAAAATGTAATTTATTCCTGTGATCAAAGCTGTATTTTCAGCATCATTACTCCAGTCTTCAGTGTCACTTGATCCTTCAGAAATCATACTAATATGCAGCTGATTTTTGTGGAAACTGATATTTTTAACTGTAAGTTCAGAAGAACAACATTTATTTGAAATATTTTGTGTATCAATGTAAAAGTTTTACTGTCACCTTTGATTATTTAAATGCATCCTTGCTTAATAAAATTATTCATTTCTTATTTAAAAAAAAAAGCTTACTAAATTTTTGAATGCAGTGTAAACTTAAGTTGAAACAATATTTTAATGAATTGTTGTTTGATATGTTTTAATTAAATAAAGGAACAATTGAGGAAACATACTTAAGTCTAAATATTTGTAAATATTATATATATATATGTGTGTATGTATGTATTTATTTCTAAATAAAATGCATTGTAGGAATGGCTAATATGCTTTGGTTAGGATTCATACCATGCACTTTGAGGCTTTATTCTGTATATTTATATAACTGACCAGTAAAAACAGACAGATCAAGACTAGTATTAAAAATGCCATTTTATGGTAATTGCAAGATGGAAACAAATGTGGAAAACCGAAATGGAAATGAGTTTTGGTGGACTGATGAATGCAAAGCAGATGATTAACGCAGCGGAGCTGATTCAGTACAGCACCGGCCACAGCAGATGAAAACGCTTTCGCTGCTGTCCATAGAAAGAGAAAATATGTCCCTGACTGCCAAGCCAGTTAAGAGCACTGCGGTCCGTGGTCGTGCTTGTGGAATGGAAATGTTTTTGTAACATTATTGAACCCTCGCATCCCTAATCCAAAGCATCTCTAATCAAAACATGGCAACAGAGGTCGGCACCAGCACTGTCCTTCCTGAAGAAGGCGAGGAGTTTGGAGGAAAACAGCACCGCTGTGGATCATAAGCCCACGCAGGCAGAAGATCTCAGCGGTGCGTCATCAGGAAACCTGATCAAAACATTTAATGGTGGAATGATGCTGGGAATAATACAGTGCTGACTGATGAAATCACGGAGAATGAATGTGCTCTTACAGAGCTTGTTTTGTACAAAAGTTTGAGATTGAGTTTTTTTTTTTTTTTTATTATATACTTTTATCCATGAAGGATGCATAAATTCATCAAAAGTGACTGTAAAGACACTTTATATATACATGTTCTGTTTCAAATTAATGCTGTTGTTTTGAACTTTGCATTCATTAAAGAATCCTGAAAACTAAAATGCATCACGGTTTCTCACAAAAATAAGAAGCAGCACAGCTTCACCACTGATGATAATCAGAAATGTTTCTTGAGCAGCAAATCAGCATATTAGAGTGATTTCTGAAGATCGTGTGACACTGAAGACTGGAGTAATGATGCTGAAAATACAGCTTTGTTTCACAGGAATAAATTACATTGTCACAGAGAAAAGTTATTTTAAATTAATATTTCACAATTTTTACTGTTTTTACTTTATCAAATAAATGCAGCCTTGGTGAACAATCTTTTAAAGGCTTATATGCAATCTAAGTTGCTTAGTAATGTAATGCAATATCAAGTTCTTTGAAGTATAATGGAGGTGGAAACTTCTTTGCAATGAACATTATCAGCTTTGTATAAAGTATAGAAACATAATGCAATAGCAAAGTGATTTATTTTTTATTTTTGCTGAATCATACCGTAAAATGAATTACTCTGGGCAACTGTTGTGATAACAGATTTCTCTTGCATGCTATATTGCGGTTTTATGCATTAGTACATTAAGAGCGTGACTTTACGGTCGGCTCCACATTGGTCCTCTTAGCAGCATGAAAACAAAACTGTGTTTCATATTTTGATTCAGGTCAATGACTTACACGAACAAGACGTTTATGGCTTTTCCTGTGTAATCTTTAACATATTACTGCACCCTTTCTCGGTCTGGAATGCTTGTATTTTTAAGCATTAACCTGATTAAAATGGAAAAAGATGGAAAAAATCGCCCGTGGTCCATTTATTTGATACTGATTATTTAACCACATTAAATCAAAAGGCTTTTTTGTGCTACTTTCATACATTTTGATTTAATGTGTAAGCAGTTTGTTGTTCTCCTAATTTTGCGGAGTCAGATTTTTGGCATATAATAAACCAGACATTTTATAGCCTATTCTGTGTGTAAGTACTTACCTACACTGTAAAAAAGAAAAAAGAATCAGTAAAATTGATGGTAAAAAAAACGGCAGCTGTGTTGCCAGAATTCTACCGTAAAAAATATGGTGGCAACATTTTAGGTTTTACAGTTTTAACTTAAATTTACATTTAAATACCGTAATTTCTTTAACTGATATGTTAATATACCAACCAACTGAAGTACTGAAATCTGTTTTGTACCTTTGTAATACACTGATAACCACCAAAAGCAGGTGGTGATGAGATTGATTCTTTTTCACTTCCAAAACGGTATTCTACCGTAAAATTACATGTAATGTCCAATACAGTTTTTCACTGTATATAGTAGGGGAACTTACCGTTAACCATTTAACGGGTTTTTAATGTAGCATTTTTAGTCTTTTACTGTTAAAGTCACAGTAATTTTTTACAGTGTAGACAAGAAGGGGCTGTCTGTAGTTAGAACATTTAACACAAACACTTGTCTAGAGGTCAGATTGAAAATGATCAAATCAGATCTAATAATTATAAAATCCTGTTTCCACCATAGAATCGCAAATTTTTGTCTCACATTTTTGACTTTGTCTTACACTACTGAGGAAAAAAGTCAGAATTGCGAGAGAAACTTTTAATTCGGAGACTTTTTTTGCAAGATTTAAACTCAGAATTGCTGACTTTTTTTTGTGACTTTATTTTTTCTCAGAGATGCAAGTTTGAGTCTCACAGTTCTGACTTGCGAGAAACGAAGTCTAAATTATGAGAGAAAAAGTCTCCATTATCTTTCCTGGCTTAAACAGGCTTCCATAGATAATGGCCTCATTGTCAAGTAATAAAATAAAAAAAATAATGTTAAAAAAAACTAGGTTCGGTTATATAAATTTTCCATCATTTTGTTCTATTCTTTTATTTTTTGTGATCTGCTCATATTTTACGTCAGGCGTATGTTCAGCGGTGTGATAAACATGTCCTGGGATTGTTCTTTAAGTGCCTGTTGTTGGACGACTTTAGTCGGTAGAATCTGAGTGACTCCCACACCTATGATTTTCCTTGACAGCTTAAGGACCCCGATTCGTAGAAACGCCACATTACACCAACAAGGTGACATTTTTCCAGAGGCCACCCAGAGTTAGATCAGAAATAAACTTTAACATTGAGCAGAGCCTCAGTACTTCAGCACTAATCTCTCCTTGGAGGAGAAGGACATTAATGTGGTTGCCTTCTGTTGGAAAATTGGCCTGCGTCTCTGTCTCTGGTGCCACTCTTCTGCTTATGTTGGAGTTATTTTTTTCCACTTTGCATGACAGATAAAAATAGACTATCAGACAAAAAGCAAAATGCTTATTCATGCTTATGCCGTATGGCAGCATTGAGCTGTTTTTCATTAGAGATATTAGCTCAGCCAGATGCTTTTGAGAAGACTGGAGCTGAAGAAACTCACATGCTCCGATTGATCAATGCTAGAAAATTGAATTTCATGCAATTTAAAATGATATATTTCAACTTACAAACAAACAGGTGTGGAAAAAAAAATCTACTTGCATACATATCACATTTAAAATACATTTTTGGAAGATAAAGTGACAACTTGTATGCATGTAATGCAAGTATTCAGTTATACTGTTATGAAGATTTCATTTGATTTGCATTACAAGCTATCACAATCTTACTTTTTGCCATATAAATATCATTATCTGCACTAAATTGTGTATTTCTTGCTCAGTTTGGGTCTCTGAGCTCATGCTGGAGCAGGAAAATGTATTCAGTGTTCTCACTGTATCATACTATATGAGCCATAACGGCTTGATATTTCAAATTATACTTAAAACACATGCAATTTAAATTTTTTAAATATTTTGTCTTAAGGTTCCGTAAACTGTTCAATTAAAAATAAAAAAAAATTCTTACTGTTATTTCATATGTCAGGCTTTACAGGGTTAAACACCATTGAGCTGCCATTGGTCCTTAATGAAATGGGTTAGTGTGATCTTCAGGTTTAGTTGTTCAGATGCAGCATTATTTCTCAGCTGTTGAGCTTCTCCGAGTGCATCAGGGCCTCAGTGAAGACGGAGCATTGTTCCGTTCCTATGGAGCTCGAAGACGCTTCACTCTAACTGTTTAAGTGCAAGTTCTGGCAGGAACTTCTGTCAGTGCTTTGGACATTTGAGTCTGAGGAATGAAACTGTACCTGTAAAACATCAGCACGTTTTATTTAGTCCTCAATTGAAAGGAACAAACATATTTCATGAGGTGTGAATCCTGCTGGGCAAAGCACAGGGAAAAGCAGCTGTGCGCCTCCATAAATACCACTTGATGTGTTTGGATGAGGAAATGGCTGATCCTCTAGCTGATGTGTTTTCAGAATCTGTAAGAAACTGCCTTTAATCTAGTGCCTTGTAAGATGTTAATCAACAGTACTTGTTTGTGCATGAGCATTGCTGTGTGTGTGTGTGTGCCTGCAGGCAATGTTGGCAGTCTTTTCCCAAAGAGAAAGAGGGTCAGAAAGCTGTGTGCTTAGAAGGGAGGGTTGTGGGTGTAACTTGCAAATATGGATAAAAGGAAGATTGTAGAATAAAGATGACTTTCAAGATATGACATTGAACAAACATCCACTGAACTAGATGTTCAAATCAAGACATGTAAAAAAAAAAAAAAAGCAGGTGTTACTGCTATCTCAGATATTTTGTGGAGTCCCACTACAACAGCATATCATTTTTTAACATTTATGGAAAGCATTTCTAAAGCCAACCTGAACTATGAATCTTTGTTAGTTACAGCCATGAACTGGAAGTATGCATGCTTGTGGACTTTTGAGAGTAACGTGTCTTAATCATGCACAACGCATTAATAGCCCAGATAAACTCATGGTAAAGTTTATTTTATTTATTTACTTTTTTTTTTTTTTCATGCAATGATACATTTCTACAAATCTGATTAAGAAACAAACTCGCTTACATCTCGGATGAGCTGAGGGCAATTAATCTTTCAGTAATTTTTCATTTTTAGGTGAACTATTCCTTTTTCCAGAAGTTTTGAACGACTGAATCAAACTCCAAAGCACCTTTGTTTTCACCAGATTTAGTCTGAAGTATACTGAGGCCTTGGCTAATGCCCCCAGTAGCCCTGTCAGGTGAAATCTCGTTTTACCGTAATCCTGCTTCGTTATATCATTAACCATCATATTTTTTCATAAAGACCGAACAATGACTTGCGTATAACTGAAACAATCAAAAACACAACTGGAAACCAATGTTTCAGTGCACATTTTGACAGTTTCATAGTGCGAAAACATCAATTTTTATGAATGCCTCTTAAATAAGACATTTGTAATTCCTGTAGATCTTACATTCTAACAGGAATTTACGAAGCGTCCTTCCCTCGACCTCTCCCACAGAAAAAGAAACAAACGTCTAGCTCGCCTGTCCAGATAAAGTTTGCTTTTGTAATCCTTACGCCGTCATGAATCAAGGATCTGTAGAGAAGCTTGCGTGGAAGCTGCTGGAGAAATGAAATGTGTTATGGCCGTCAGCCAGCGATAGATCTGTGCGTTCATCACCCATCCATCAGCGGAGCGCGAGCTCCGGCGAGGCCTGATTCACGTCTGCGGCGGCAGGTGTTCACCGCGGATCACTGCACTCCATCAGATACTGATCCTGAGAGCCCCTCGGTGAGATAAGCCAAGAAACTAATAACCCAAAGGCATGTTCTGTTGGCTTCACACTGCCAGGAAGGAATTTATTCAAAAATGCATTCGATTCATAATCCGCACTGACAGGAGATGCTCAGTTTTCTAGCCCAAGCGGTCATGGTGGTGGATATACGGTGTGGTTAATTAGATTGTATTTTTAGGTAAATACAAATTCTACTGCCAGCAAAAGAAAATTAAGCTCAAGGAAAATAGCCACAGTGTCACAGGGATATTTCACCCTATGGAAGCCCATTATTTCCGCCATTTGAATAAAAAAAAATAAATAAAAAAAAGTGATTGCGACTTTTTCCTCGCAATTCTCACTTTATTTCTTGGAGTTGTGACATTGAAGAAAAAAGTCGCATTTACCTGATATAAACTAAAAAAAAAAGTCAAAATTGCAAGAAAAATTACGCAATTACCTTTTCTGACTTTCTGACATTATTTCTTAGAATTGTAAGTTTATATCCTTCAATTCTGGGAAGTGTCACCTTTTTTGCGAACTTTTTTTTCTTGCAATCTTGACTTTTTTTTTTTTTTTTTTCTCAGAATTGCGAGATATAAGCTTGTGATTCTGAAAAATGAAGTCACAATTCTGGGTTTTAAAGTCAGAACTGTGTGGGAGAAAGTCACTTACCTTTTTCTGACTTTTTTGTGAGTTTGTCACAATTCTGAGAAAGTCAATTTCAAGGAAACAAATTAGAATTGTAAGATTTTTTAATTTATTTTTAAATCAATTTTAATTAATACTTTTTAAAATATTCAGTCATCATGAAAATAGGCTTCCATATCACTCCCCAAAATGGTATTTAAGCATCTTTTTTTTTTTTTTTTTTAAACAATGGCTGAATTTATAGCAGAAAGTATAAACGTTGACATTAAACAAATGATAGATATTTAGTTTTAAAATTTTGAAACCTCTCCAATTCTGTAGATTAGTAGACATTGTAAACTGATTGGCTGCAAATTCTACAAATCAAAGAAGGATTTATTTCAGTGTAGTTTAGATTCTTGCAGAGACATTATAGCTGTGTTTTGCAGTTGATGTAACCGATATAAACCTGTTTCTCGTGTAAGTTTGAGGAAGAGTGTGTGGCTTTTATATGTGGCACAGTGATGTGATTGTTTCAGTCTTTCCACCTTTTTTCCCTGCAGTTGTCTGAAAGCAGTATTGTGCCATTGATTTTGATTAATACCTGCTCTGATAGAGATTGAAGTGTGTTTTCAACAAACTGCTGTTTCATGTGGAGCTGCTGAGATGCCGGGCTCTTTAATGATACGCTAGGAAACGCTCTGAAATCTGTTTTTAATTTGCCTCATAAACAGTCACAGGACATTGCCTCATGTTTAATACTGCATACTTCCACAAGTATGTAACGGTCTACCATCGCCTGCCTCTTTTGGATTGGGATGTATATTTTCTTGGACTCTGGACTCATTTTAGCTTCTCTTTATAATAAACCTGTGCAGTTCAGTCTCACATTGTTGTGATTGTCGTCTGTCTTAAAAAAACAGCTGTAGAAAAAATGCTTGACTGTCATTTTCCTTTGAGCTGTTTTTGCTCAAACTCTCAATAGAATTGCCGTTTCAAATGAACTGCACAACAGAACAGAGTTTCGTATGAAGAGACCAAGATTTTCTTAGATGAGCTTTGAACATTAGCTCCGCCGTAATCCCTAATGTCTGGGCCGTAGGATATGTTTGTTTTCAATATTCAGAAGAGAAGGAACTTTCAAAATAATAACCGTAAAGGGAACAGGTTGTGAAGGAGGCCAATTGGCTTTTGGGGAGGTGTGTATGCGTGTGTGTGCGTGTGTGTGTGTGTGTGTGTGTGTGTGTGTGTGTGTGTGTGTGTGTGTGTCAGTCAGATCTCAGCAGTTCAGCAATATCATCTTATTAGGTGAGAAACAATTGGAAACAATTACACCTATTATATTAAGAACATTTTTGTGTTTTATGTGTCTTATGTAATAAAACCTTAATATGTCGTGACTGGGTTGTGAAAAGAGTGTTTCATAAAAGAATAAAGTCGGGTGGGATCAAATGTTAGAGGGATTTGTGCTGAAAAGGAAAGTCATTTTAGAGGTTATTGCATTTTGATGAAAGATAAAGACAAACTTTTTTTACACTTGGAATAAAGTGCACAAATGAATCACACACACACACGCACGCTGTAAGTTTTGATTTAATGTTGACTGTGTTTTGATGGACAGGTTTGTTAACCCAGCCATTGGGATTAAATGACCATCTGCGAGCTACCTTGATAAGGCTTGATAAATGCTTCAGCTGTCTGTTGATAGCATCTGAGTTTGCATTTGGAGGAAAATACCAACAGTGTGCAGACATGTCAATATTATCTGATGAAACCTTTCTGTGTTGCTGTGCCGTTGGTTCTTTGTGTGTTTGCTGACTCAACTCAAAGTCTGATTTGCTAGCATTCAAAAAAAAAATTGTTAAAGAAATTAATACTTTTATTTAGAAAAGATGCATTAAATTGATCAAAAGTGACCAAAGACATTTATAATTACATAAGATTTCCATTTCAAACTTTATTCATCAAAAAAATAAAACTCAATTTTGTATTTAACATTTTTAATTTTTAAATGAACTACAGGAAGCATAATGAATGATGGGATTAAATAAAATGAATGACTTGCATTCATTGAATTTTTTTTTTTTTTTTTGTGGCAAAATCTTAATATATAAAAATTGTATATACACTACAGGTTTTTTTTTTCAGCAAGTACAAAAAATAGAGATATTTTACAGAATATTTCTATTTCAAATAAATGCTGTTCTTTTTAACTTTATTAATCATAAAATATTGTAAAAATGTATCACGGTTTCCACTAAAAATATTAAGCAGCACAACTCCCTTCAACATTTATAGTAAATGCATATCAGCATATTAGAATGATTTCTGAAGGATCATGTGACACTGAAGATTGGAGTAATGATGCTGAAAATTCAGCTTTGAACACAGAAATAAATTACATTTAAAAAAAAATGTAAATATAAAATTTGAAATTAAACATTTCACAATATTACTATTTATACTGTATTGTTCATGAAATAAATACATCTTTGGTGAGACTTTAAAAACATTTAAGAACATTTAAAAAATATTCTTGACCCCAAACTTTTTAAAGGTATGTAAAAGGCTCTTATTTTAGTTTTTATTTTTATAATTTTTTTATTTTATTATTTTTAATTTAACTTTTTTTTTTTTTTTTTTTTCTTTTTTTTTTGAGGCTTCAGTTTTTGCCAGGCAAAAATCATAAGTCTGATCACTTACAAAAGTAATAGCACTCTTCTCAACCAGTTTGTAGCACAAATAGTGCAAAGTATACTAGTTAGAAGTCAATGTTGCTTCAAATCTTATGCGTTTGCTCGAGCACCACTAATGAGAACCTTCTAGAAAGCCAAGCGATGTTGGTCATTTTATCAATAAGATGGTCTCAAATGTTTGGGCCTTAATGGAACCCAGACAGTGAAACTAGATGTGCCTCTATTTATTGAAAGTGTACACAATGACATCTGCGTTTCATTTCTCGGCCGGTGCAATCATTCGTGGCTTATGTTATGAGCTCTCTCTCGCTCACTTTCTCTCTCATGTGTTTGATGTCGTGATGTTTACCGTTCCCTTCTCTCTGATTGAAATCAGCACAAACACACACAAATGCACACATCTCCCCTCAAACCTTCCCAGGGTGGAGTCTAAACCTGAAGATCGGTGGTCAAGCATTTGTAAATGGATCTTTTTGCCCGGCCTAGACACACAAGCCGCCTCACACCGTGTTCTTTGAGCATAGTTGGAGGCTTTACCGTAGTAATAAAGACCAGATGATGCCGGAGAGAGAGTCCGTAAGGAGCTTTGTCTCCAGCTGCCTGTCCCAGTCCAACTGTAGTGACTCATGTTAGACGTTTAAAGAAATATATTACCCAAAAAATGAGGAACATCATCCTTGGCATTCTGTCTCCCAATATTATTTTCTTTATTCAGTAAAATCTGAATGTCCAAGCTGTTATTTTTCATTCAGCAAAAGTGGATGATTTATACTGCCAAGCTCTGCAAAGGAGGAAGAAACACTTCTTTCTTCTTTTGAACACAACCCTATTTTGAAGAATGTTGGTAACCAGACAGTTGACGGTAGCCATTGACTTCCTTTTTGTTTCCGTATTATGGAAGTCAATGGGGACCAGAAACTGTTTGGTTACCACAGCCGCGGGAACACATTTTATCTGGGCGGTGCTGGGGGGCGGGGCTTGATGTGGCAGGGCGGGGCCACAGTGTTTTATTAATTTTTTTTAAATCCTATAAACAGCCCAAACTCTTATAGATTAACATACAAATGAAGATGTAGACTATATGCGAACCAATATATATTTGTGCTTTTGTGATTTTAGTTCAAGAATTTTTTTCTTTAATATTTCTATTATTTAAGGGGATTGTATTAAATATTAACATCGCTGATAGGCAAAAGTTTTGGTCAATGCACTTTATTGAATTGTCTCATCAGAAACAACAAAGTGCAGATGTAGACTACCTATGTGCGATGTAAGAGATTAATTCATCATACACTGCAGACAACATCACTGATTATAGCCTATAGTTTTTTTTTTTTTGAGTGCTTGCACTCACGCTTCAGTAATATTCTTTGATAATGTAAATGTTATTTGTTCGTTGTATATTTTGTTCGTTGTTTGAATAATAGGGGCGTGTGTTATAATTTAACTTAATATCTTTTTATTAAACGTGATCAGGTTAAATTCAAATTCAGTCTTATTAAAATATTTTGTCATAATATGGATAGCCTACTTGCCTAAAACGTTATGGTCGTAGTTAATAGATTACATTAGGCTACAGATTAGACTGCAGTGGTTTGAGCGCGTTTGACCAGAGACTAGAGCGCAATTAAAGAGCAGTGCTTATTGATGGTGGCTGTCTTGAGAAGCGAGAAAGCTTCAGAAAATGGCTCATAAAAAGGACGAGTATGTGAATGGTTTTTACAAGTCGGAATGTAAACGGTAATATCGCGTGAACATTCACATGAAATTCTGTCAGTGTGAGGGGGAGATGTAGGGATTCTGATTGGCTGGCAGGTATGCAGTAAAACCGTTTAATGCACGGGTAGCACACACACACACACACAGAGAGAGAGAGAGAGAGATCGCAGATTGCGCTGCTCACACACAGAAACTTGTCAACGCTTCCCTGCAATTTGTATTGATAAAATTAGCCTAGATACTAGATCGCTACGTTGTTCCTCAGTAACGAGGTGTAAAATCGCTGTTTTTGAAGTACCACAGCTTTGTCTGGAGAGAGAAGCACAATTGTCATCTCTCTCTCTCTCTCTCTCTCTCTCTCTCTCTCTCGTCCATCCGTCTATCCGTGTCTGATTTGAAGCGAGCGGAATACTAGCGCTAACGAGCCGTAATTGACGAAAATAACCGTTATTTTTATCGTTCTGTTCAAATATTGCACTGAAAACATCATTAACAGCTTTAACTTGTCAATGCTGGCAAATGACCATGGTATACGTGGGATAATGCATTAAATGTGTAATAGGGGACCTATTATGCCCCTTTTTACAAGATGTAAAATAAGTCTCTGATGTCCCCAGAGCATATATGTGAAACTTTAGCACAGAATACCCCACAGATAAATCTTTATAGCTTATTAAAATTGCCACTTTTAGGGTATGAGCTATGCAAATTAGCTGTTGCTCCTGGAGAAGAGGGCGGAGCTTCAAGAGCTCAAGCTCTGGCATTAGCAGTGCTAGCCTTTGCAAATAAACATTCCACTATTAATAAAAGCCTGTTATCTCTACAGAAAACATACTGTGTTTCATAGTCAGTCATCTGATTATACTGTGCATAACAAATTTATGAATTACACACTGCAGGATAAAAATAATAACATAGCTGGTCTCATGCTATCACAAACTTTATAAGTCCCACTTCTGATTATGAGCTCGACAGCTTCAAGCGATCGACTCACATTGCTTTCATATGCAACTTTTAACTACCACATTCCTATTCACGATCATTCTGGTAGCACTTGAAGGCAGCATCAGTGAAAACATGCAGAGACAATGATAGCTTTAGCAATTAGCCTTACAGAGTGCCAAAAATTGGTATTGATTCCTAAACATTTAGTGGACGATTTTTTCGGGGATATTTCCTTCGAAAATTAAATTTAACCACCGTGTCCTCGGCTCAGATCGGGGGAGATTATGGCGACTCCTATGTTCATTAGTGCATCCCAAAATCCCTCTTCGGCGCTGACATTGTATGTATCCCCAGTAATGGCGGACCACAGCTTCTCACTCAGGGCTGTGTTTATGCTAATAGGGCAGAGAGCGTCACAAATGGGTGGGACTTTTTCCCCTCGGTGACGTGAACAGAGGGAGAATCTGAAACAGCTCTTTTGAAGAGGCTGTTCATGATTTATTGGTTTTATAAAAAAATGAGTTGGTGCAGCCATACAACTGTTCAAACACCTTGTCAAAGTGATTTTTGCATAATAGGTCCCATAAAATGGTTTAATGCACAGCTTGCGTATGTCATTACTCCAGTCTTCAGTGTCGCATGATTCTTCAGAAATCATTCAAATTTGCTAAATTGCTGCTAAAGAAGCATTTCTGATTATTATCAGTATTGAAATTTATTGTACTGATCAATATTTTTGTTTACAGGATTCTTTAATGAATCAAAAGTTCAAAAGAGCAGCTTTTATTTGAAAAAATAAATCTTCTTTAAAAAAAAGTTTAAGCTAAAAATATGAATTTCTTTCTTTAAATTTTTTTGAATGGTGTATTTTAAAGATGAGTGAACCTCAGATTTCCTCCAAATCAAGAAATGACCTTAATTTTTAATTAATTAAAAACCTAAATGAATTAATGTTACCATCCCAAACATTAAAAAGCATAAATCACCATCCACTTTTGTTAAATGGAAAACAGAAGCTTTGACATTCTGTGCAACGTCGCCTTTTGCGTTCTACAGATACGTTTATTTATTAATTTTTTTTCCTCTCATTCAAATGTTTAGATTATTCTTTTCAAGTGTTTGAGTTCAAATATTTTATATCGTGTTTGTTCAGCTTTCTGGTTCTGTTAATGTCCCGATGTCGTGATCTTATCAAGGCTTTGACAGCAAGCAGAGCAGCTTATATGAATGCTCTTTTAAGTGGAAAGCCCTCATCTGATCAGGATCATGATACAGGGTTGTGTACATGCAGGGATGACAAGCCACATCAAACTGAGAGGTCTTTGCCCCTCTCCAAGTAAGGTAGGAAGCGTCTTCAAGCCTTTATAAGTAACCCTTTTTAGTTATCATTATCAGACAATCATCCCGGACGGTGGCAATAAAAGTGGAGTCTGGGTGTGTTTGCATCAGACAGCGACTCCGGCCGGCTAATTACAGGCTTGTCTTTGTGCAGATCTGCATCTCAGAGACGCTCTGTTAAAGCATTAGTGTACAGTCAGGGTGACTCAGATACTGAGGAGCCTCATTATTCCCCCTCCTCACTTCCTGTGCCCGTGTTTCACCTAATCTAATAGGTTTTTTTTTTTTTTTTTAAGGCTCCATTGAGGTCATCTATTTGCTTTTGGGAATACACTAGTTAGTACACTGGTTCTCACTTCCAGTCCTGGCGACTCACTGCTCTGCACAGTTTGTATGTTTCTCTCATCTGACACTCAGTTCAGTTCATGGATCTGTGTCCTAACAAGCTGATGATCTTAATCAGGTGTGTTAAATAAGGGAGGCATGCAAAGTGTGCAGAGCACTGGACTGGAATTGAGAACCAGTGTACTAGTAAATTCCCAAAAAGTTGACCAAGAAAAAAAAAAACATCTGCCGCGCAGCCAATAGAAGGTAGCAAATCAAATGCATTGGGTTTTTTTCTCCCAGATTTTTATTTATTTTTTTAATGTGAGGGAAACCTAGCACAAAATAAAACTGTACAATAGCAATAAATTGCTATCATCTTAAAAACAAAACCATTATTAATTAAATTCGGAAAGGGGGATTTTTGTTGTCGTTTCATAAGAGGCCTATTGTGCTCATAAAAGCTGCATTTAATTGATCAAATATAGTGCAACAATAATACTGTGAAATATTACAATTAGAAAAATGATTGTCTATTTGAATGTTTTAAAATGTATTTTATTCCTGTGATTATAAAGCTCAATTTTCAGCATTTCTGATTATCAATGTTGAAAACAGTTGTACTGTATTGTTGTTTACAGGATTCTTTGATGAATAGAAAGTTTAAAAGAGTAGCATTTATTTAAAAAAAATAAAACATTTTAAAATTATAAGCTAAAATAATAATAATAATATTAATATTATTATTATTATTATTATTATTACAATTGGCATAATCATTTTCTATTGAATGTTTTAAAATGTAATTTATTTCTGTTGCCAAAGCGGAATTTACAGCATCATTTCTCCAGTCTTCAGTGTCACATGATCCTTCAGAAATCATTCTAATATACTGATTTGCTGCTCAAGAAACATTATTGTATTTTTACCAGAATTTAAAATGAAAATTGAAAGGAACACCATTTATTTGAACAAATAAATTATTAATGCCTTTACTGTAACTTTGTTTATTTTTTACTGTCAATTTAATGCATCTTTGCTGAATTATTATTATTATTATTATTATTATTATTATTATTATTTATTTATTTATTTTTTTAATCTTACTGACCCCAAACATGGCAGGCAGTTTTATCAAAAGCAACTTATATTGCATTCGAGGTACATGTTTTATCAGTTAATTTATTCCCTGGGAATTAATTAACCCATGACATGTTTGAGTCCTGTAATATGAAGTGTTGTATGAAAATGGTTTAAACTGTGCACAACACATGCACATCTTGTACAGAAATCCATGCAAATGCATGAGATGACATTCCATCTTTCTCTTGCAAAAACAGCTGAGCCACTTTAATGTGATTGTTTAACATCAATGAATGCGTTTCTTAGGGATTGTGAGTGTAAAGGGTCGAATGGCAGATGCGGCTGTTTAGTCTTACAACAGAAATCTTCGAGTTCAGAACAAATCGATCGTTACTGTCCTGGCCCTGCTCTCCAAGACACTTTGAGGTGAATATAATGTCTGAGGTGCACATTTCTTTGGCGACGGAACAGGAATAAGAGGTTCATGGGTCCTGGAATGATTTTTCCAGACTCATGTTAGTTTTGTGCTCTCCAGGACACCTCATGTCTGCTGGTTTAATCGTTCAGGGTGTTAACGGAGAGCTGCACTTCACACATGATAAATTGAGCTGCTCTTTCGGAGAGAGCATGGGTCCAAAGGGACTCCCTGGCTCTCCATGTTCTCCATTTCCGACTCCGTTTTTATACGGCAGCCCACAACTATCTTGACTCCTTGCACTTTCTGTGCCCCTTCTTCCTAAAATAACACATTTGTAGTCTCTCGCTTCACCTCACGCGATGTTTTTGCTCCGACATTATTTTTTCCACTACCCAATATTTTGTCTGCTCATGCACTTTTTACATTTCCCAAAATAAACCTGTTATTATGGAGGGATTTTGGAATAGTTGACTCTGCAGATCTATGAACTGCTCACTCGCACAGAGAGGTTGACATGGATTTAAAAAATCTGGTCTCAGTAGTTTTTTCCTCACTTTTTCTCCTTGGTTTTACACAATTGCTGGTTGTCAGAGATTGTTAGTTTTTATCATTATGCCTGGTAAATGTTTTATTTTGTATTCAAGAATCCTGGAAAAAAAGTGACAGAAAAATATGAAGCAATTCTTCTCACTTTCTGTGCTTAGATTTGTAGACTCCCAATACTTTTCTGTTGTGCTTCCCTAGAGACACATGTAGTGTCGTCTAAACTTCAGTCAGCTCAGGACGTCTCTCGCAGAGCATTCAGTCTTGATTAATTCAATCCTGATAGGCTAGTTTCTAATATTGATTAGAATGAGATTATCTAGAAAACAAGGAGGCAAATGGCCAAAGTGGTGTAGATTTTTTAAATACTCTTTAAAATCTTTAAAATACTTTTTTAAATACTGAAATACTACAATTAATACTTTTAATATTTTTAGTAACAACAATAACAGCTATTATTATTATTGTGGTAACACTTGACATTAGTTAATGGTAGTGTAAAACAGCACCCTTTTTACCCTGTCAAAAACAGCTCTTTTCAGAGCAAGCCGTTTTCTTGCATGTCGCTTTAAATGCTAATAAGCTCTGCTGACCCCGCCCCTCTCTTCCGTGGGGTGGTGAGCGCTTCTCTGAGAGACTGTAAACTTTAGCCGCATTCGTGACACTTGCTAACTAGCACGTTATTAGGAAAGGCGATTTGCAAAGATTCATAAACAGAACTTATACTCCCTTCTTCTGTAGGTGAAGCTGGATCACAATGATTCGCGCGAACAAACACATTTAGGTAGATCAGGGATCTGCGCATTCCCTTCAAAAACAAACGCAATCCTCTGCGTCTTCAGCGGCTCAGCAGTCTTCATTAACTCCCGACATCTATGTTCATTATTGCATCCAACAACAAACACGTCAATCGCTTAGGAGTCATTCTTGTCTACATCTGCTCCGGCGTCGAAACAATGGAGGACTGATGACAGCTCACTCAGGGCGGGTCTAAGGTAAAACGCCAGTGTCAATCAACAATCGTGGGAGGGGCCTGGGTGTGTGTGACATCACACAGACAAGAAGATGAGAACGGCTTGATTTGAGAAAGGGGTAATGATTTTAGTAGATTAAAAAAAAAACACTGGGTGGATTTTTATCATTATAGGGTGGTTGTGTACAAACACTGCCAACACACATTTATGTTCAAACAACTTGTAAAAGTGCATGTCGCATCCGATGACCCCTTTTAAAGTAATTATTCAAAAAATTGCCCTAGGAACACTTTAAATTCTTGGAGGCAACCAAGCTGGATTCAGTGTGTTTAGTCTCCATATTCAATGTACAGTGCTTTATATGCATATCATTTTGCCAGCTTTTAACTGGTCATGAAGCATATTGGGAGTTTGACAGAAGCAGGATGGATTCACACAAAGACAGTCTAGAATCTAGTTTGTTCCTTCTAGCACAAGTGGTGCGTTGTTCCCTTACAGTGATCATGAATTTGGAGCTGTGTGCGTGTAATGAGACACAGATCAGAGCAGATGTTGACAAGGGGTTTCTGAGCAGCTCCTCGCAGACAGAGCTCTTGTCCTGAGGGCCGCTGGTCTGTCTACATGCACTTTGACATCTTGACAAAATATGTTTCCTCCATGAAAGATCTTTCAGTTCTGTTACTGAACCATGAAATTGGTTTTACTTTTGCTATGCTAGACATTATGGTGTATTAAGAGAAACTAATGTCTTGTGTTAAAGACATGGAGCTTTGTATCTAGAACCATGTGATTACTAGGCTAAATTATTTATTTCTTAATAACTGTCAGATGATAAAATGTGAATATCCCATTCCGACCCAGTCCACACCTGTGGCAATTATTTTAATCTGATGCAGGTGTGAGGCATAAGCCAATATTTTATCCCTCCCACTTTATTTCCTGAGTGCAGTGATTGGCTGCCTCTGCTGTGAAGTAACACAAGGCAGCTGTGCTCTTTGTTCAACTTGCCAGCCTGCAAACAATTTGAAGTCTGTGACCGCCGGGAGTCCTCGCTCAGAGCGTGTAGAAGTTAAGCTGCTGGGAAGCTCAGCAAACCCAAGGAATCGTTCTGAGTCCCCTCAAGAAAACACCAGAGCATGCTGAATATCCTGCTTTAGTCAAATAGGAGGTTCTGTGGAAGACAAAGGCGAGTTTTTGGAGGTGCATTTTTTTTTTTTGCTGCATGTATGGTTATTGTTTTCTTGCTGTATAGTTTCATAATTAAAATCCTTTAAAAAGGGAGAATAAGTTCTGCCGTATGATTTCTGTGAAATATGAAAAGTAGAAAGTAGAAGAGTGGTACTAGTGATGACATCAGTGATTCCCGGGGGGAGGGGCCTCTGATGACATTGGCTGTTTGCTTGTAGTGGGTGTGGTTTATGGTAGGCATAGTTTGTACTGGGTGTTTGTGATGGGTGTGGTTTGTGATGTGGTAGGCGTGATTTATGAGGGCGTGGTTTGTAGTACTGCAGGACACCGTCAGATACACTTGGCCAGGGCTCAGTCGGGATCCCTAATAGTTACGCCCCCAACATTTGCATATTCCCACCCATGTTCTAGGCCAGCCGAACCTACACAGCCGAATCATCAGAAGTTCTGCAGGTACTGTGAAGAAACAAGTGAGGACAACAGCGAAAATGGCAGATCATGGAAATAAATGTTATGTTCCAGGCTGTGCAGGGGGTGTGATGTGCAGAGATGGGTTGGTGTCTGTATTCAGAAAGGCACGGAAAGCGAATAACGTGTTCTAATAAAATAACGCGAGCCACTAAAGGGACATGGTTAGCTCCTTGCTAGCGGTAGCCTGTTACATTACAGTACATAAGATTTCACTCACCACATAAACAGAGTAAGGAGAGATGACTGAGGATGATGAATGATTTACAGATCCTGAGCACCACTGACAAGCATCTGATCTGGTAAAATGTGTGGCAAGTACTGCCACTCCATAGTATAAACAATTTGTGTGATTGCGAATCTCCAAAGTGAAAGTAAAAAGCGATCGTGCATTTGAAAGCAGTTTCAGTGCCCAGCATATTAATAGTGGCTCCCTGATGGCTGCATTTTATATGCAGGATAATTACCCGACGATATAACTGCGAGAGAAAGTATTGAAATATATATTTTCCTCCCTGTGTTTCCTTCCTGCTGTGAGAGCTACTGAAATGAGCCGCACTGTGAAACAGCCAATCAGAGCAGAGCTCAACATTATTATTCATGACCCTTCCAAATAAGCCAATAACAGACCATTTAATTCTAGGGAGAAATCCTAGGGTTGTAAATGCACATGTAAAACCGTTTCTGGAGAATTTTTGCCTTTACCTACGCCACATACCTTCTATGTAGATATCAGAGAACAATTTAAAATATTGTATCAATGCATTCTATGGCACCTTTAAAAAAAAAAAAGTGCAGGAGGAATCAGTTTGGCATCTTGTTGCACAGAAATGAGTGTTTATGTGTTCCCTGGGTCACTATTACTCTGTGTAACCTGAAGGACTCGGTTGTGTGGCTCATGGTCTGTTTATTTTGCAGGTATGTAGAAATTATGTCTCATGGGTGGAGTCGAGCAGCTGTAAGTTCTGGCAGCCCTTGCGGAGTTCGCACCCGGTAAAAAGGCCACAGTAAATCAGATGGGCCCCAGCGCACCATATTGTAGGTCTCCATGCAGATTTATTCTGATCCCTTATTTCCTACAGAATGTCATGGTTTCTCCATTTGAAGTTGTTATTAGACAGATGCACCTGGGCTGTCAGAGAGATAATAAAGACAAGAAATCAGTGTCTTTAACTGAAGACTTATTTGGGGATGCAGTATTAAACATTAGGTTAGAGATCATTTCATGGTGATTTTAATTTTTGTATTTTTTTAATATGAATTTAATCGTTCAGATTATTAGGACAGTCAGAATCTGTGAAGAATCCAAATTCTGAAAAATAAATAATTGAAGACAAAAAAAATTAGCTAAGCATATTTTTAGGGCTGCAATAACTAATCAATTAAATCGATAGTAATCAATAATGAAAATAATTGGAAACAAAATTGATGAATCGCTACACACTTCGAGTCACGTCATTTTACAGCAGTAAATAATGCATTTCTGAGTACAAAATGAATATGGAAAACAGTGGAGGTGCTGCTGTGGGAAATGTACCCAAAATAAGTTGTCCTAAACTTGAGAATGCATCATGTTAAGTGCTTAAGCCTTTAACTTGCATTTTATGGTTGTATCCTCATCTATAATTGACTATGCTTGCATGGACACCAGTAATCTAATTATTTACCTTATTCTGAATAAGGTGTTTACATGAGCTGCTTTTAGAATATTCCTTTCATATTCCTGTTTTACGTGTTAGAGTACGTAGATCGATTAACTGACGTCCCCTCCAGAATTTCACGTATCAACATACAGTTAGTCTTCGTTATGGTGTCATATACAGTTTTGGGTGTTTCATTTTTAATTTTACGAAAGCTTCAAGTGCAGTTAATTATTTGTCATGCTCTATGTGCAAACAGATGACAGTGTTGTGGAAGCCATGCTCTTTTGTTTGCCATCAAACCATTAACCACTGCCGTGTGTATCCTGTCGCAAAATGTGGCGAAAATCCTACGCGACGGTAATAGTGTGATTTTTAAAGGTGCAATAGGTGATTGTCTTAAGAAACATTTGTTATGCTGGTTGAAAGGCTCTTCACATCCCGATAGCAATCATTAAGTTAAGTGGTCTAAATGTATTTATCTGTATATATTCTGTGGAAGGCGTAGGACCAAGAAATGTTCATCCAATCAAAATGCTCGTTCCGGGCATTTTCTTTGACTTTCCTACCTATGTCTGTCAGCGTATGTATTTGCATACCTCTGCGCACTTAGTTCGCGCAGACAGGATACGTCATCAGAGCGAGAATGGCAGACAAACATCAACAACCCGATCTTCCTTCCTGGTGTTGTAGTACTGTTACTAACTGCGCTATAAAGTTTTCTCACCAGTGAATGACACATGATGTATTGTAGTAATGTTGTCTCTGGTCGTCAGGTCTGTTTGCGTTAATACTTTCAGGGGGCGTGGCTTTGGACGGCGATTGCAGGGAGGGTGGGACGTTCATTTTCAGTGCTATTAGGCTAAAGTTAGCATTTTCCAAGATCTCCTACTGCACCTTTAAGGTGTGTACATGTCTATACTGCACTTCAATAATGCGACTAAAATAGGAATACTCCATGTCCTAATTCGATTTGTTTACTTGGAGTATGACCTTAGCCAGATTAAGGTAAGCAAAAATCTGTTCACATAGTTGATTTTTCCATTTTGCATAAAGGCTCATCCTGACAGCAAGCGAGCCCCTAAACTTCACAGAGCACATATGCGTCAAACAGACGGAATACAGTAATTCTGACTAAAATATTACTTTTTTAAAAATATTTCTTGTTTGACATTTAAATGCAAGTTTAAAATTCAACATATATCCAGTAATTGGGACTATTGTATTGAAGTATAAATGTAATATGTTCAGATGAGTGAATGTGTGTTCCTACGTTGTACCAATTAACACTTAGACTGCTTTTGATTCTTTATCATTTTTAATATAGTAACGTTAACTTGTACTTTCAAATGTAAGCTGTTAGTTTAATTTTTAACTCCTTGTTTGCACATACTGTTTAACTGCATATTACATTCACTATATCATTGCCTTCAGATTGCACATCATTTGGAAGATGTGGAATAACAATTTTGTAAATAATGCATTTAAATTGATTTGTTTAATTTAAAATATATATTTTTAATAATGAGTAATTTTTGGAGTTTTTCCATTGGATTATTTGATTAATCGATTAAATAATCAACAGATTAATTGATTTATCAAAATAATCATTAGTTGCAACCCTATATGATTTATTTGTTGCAGCCCTATATTGCATATATTTGAGATGACAGGTTATCTCTCTTTAAAAGAAGACTTAATTAACACTGTACTGACCACATTAGTTAGTTCGTTTTAAGCCTTTCTTACCTGAAAGCTTGATTGCAGACAAGTGTTAGCCTAATCCTATAAACACCTTGTTTAATGACCATTAGAATGGCGTGTTGGAAAACTGATTAATGCTGTGATTTAATGCAGTTTTTATATTTTTAAGTGTGAAATGGTGTCCAGATGTCTTGCGGAGAAGAGCCAGAGGCTTGTTGCATTTGAGTGTGCACACAAACATGATCAATGGAACAAGATTTAGTCCACAGGAAGTTACGGTTCATTATCTGCAGGCCTGAATGTTCACCCTATTTTTGTACTTGATTAATGCACGTTTCTGGTCTTATAGGGCATGACCAATCTGTGCATGCTATTTCAAGTAAATATAATGTCTGTTTTAAGAATATAATTAAAATGTAATAACCTTCCGGATGTCTGAAACAACTTTTCATCAGATGTCACACATCCATCTTACTTTTTCCCTCTAAACACCTGGCTCTATTCTGGAATGTAACACCCACTTTTCTAAACATGAAAGTATGAAGCTGACCATTATTCTGCATCAAGATTATTCACAGTTTCCACAAAGTCGTCTGCCAAAATAGTTTTTTTTTTTTTTTTTTTTCTCAGCATCCAAACAATTAATCAGCTTTGCTTCCAAAAGAGACACATCACTGCTGTATGATATTTCAGATAAGGGTTATTGCAAGAGTCTGAAATGTATTCAGCTTTAAAAGTTGACATGCCTGTTTTTTGTGCCGAGCATTCAGACCTAAAGCTAAATTGTGATTTTTCTGTGATTTATTGTTCAAATGTGAATAAAATGAAAATAGAATTTAAGGAAAAAATAAAACTGATTTCATAGGGCTCTAATCATGTCTGAAAACAATGTCTAATTGAATGGGACTGCAGTAACATAATGATCAAGCTTACATGATGAAAAGAAACTCTCAGAATCCCAGAAATCTTCTTAAAATTCTCTGCTTTGTAAATGCATCATCTGTATTCATTCTAGGTTTAGCTCATTTTGTCCTCTGAATCTTTTGGCAAATCTTCAAATTTTGATTTTAAAGTTTGTTTAATGAAAGGAAGCTTCTGTGATGCCGTACCTCAAACAACATCAGAAAGAACTAAAACACAAAATTGAGGAAAAAAGGCTTTAATGTGAAGAGGCCTAGTGTTTATCAAAACCGTAGTCTTGAATACAGTGTCCCGACATATGATGCTTTCCCAATCCCATTCCCCCCTCTCTTCTCCACTCGTTTCCTTTCTCTCTTCAAACTGTGCAGTCTAAAGAGAGCCGGAAAATACCTAATTTGCAACAAGTTGATTGTTTCCCAGTTTTCCACTTTACAGCAAACACTAACATGCATGGGTGTCCTAACAAAGCATGATGCAATAGCTAGTGACAAACAATTTCTCTGTACACTGAATGGAGTTTTTGCATGATAATAGACAATCACCAATTTCATATATAGCTAAAATATGTGACCCTGGACCACAAAACAAGTCATAAGGGTCATTTTTTTGAAACTGTGATTTATACATAATCTAAAAGCTGAGTAAATAAGCTTTCCATTGATGTATGGTTTGTTAGGATCGGACATTATTTGGCTGAGATACAACTATTTGAACATCTGGAATCTGAGGGTGCAAAAAGATCAAAATATTAAGAAAATCCCCTTTAAAGTTGTTCAAATGACATTCTTAGCAATGAATATTACTAATCAAAATTTAAGTTTTGATATTTATGGTAGGAAATGTACAAATATCTTCATAGAACATGATCTTTAATTAATATCCTAATGATTTTTCGATAAAATCGATAATTTTGACCCATACAATCAATTTTTGGCTATTGCTACAAATATATCCATGCTACTTATGACTGGTTTTGTGCTCCAGGGTCACATAGTTATGTGGCAGGATTTTGAACCAGTGGGATTTCACAATAGATGTGACTTACAATGCTGCAGAAACTTTGGCTGCATAGGACAAAAACTTGATAAATCTTATCTCTGTCATGCCTTCATTTGCAAACACTTGTTTTTGAGAATTCTGTTACTAAATATCAGTCTGAATAAGTTATTTCATGGTATATCCAGTGTGTGTCAGAGACAAGGCCATCACTATAGGTCTTTGCTTAAAAAGGGTTGATCTTGGCATATTTCTGCTGGCTACTCTTTTAATCTGTAATATTGTAAGGCAGAAACGGCGGCAGCAGCTTTTGGCTCGTCTAGGCGGGTGAGATTGGCTCTTAATCCAGAGCACACTGATCCGTTTGGGCTGTGTTTATGTAGAGAAACTGTAAACTTTGCTTGAGGTGCTGAAATATGCACTGTTGAAGCCCTGTAAGCTGGGAGAGGCACACTTTATGAAAACAACAGGGCGAAGAAGAAAACCCAAGCGCTGGCCAACCACAGAGCTCTGTGTATATGGAAACTCGAGTCGTGATGATGTTATATGTGGAGAATAACGAGGGTCCCAGGACGGTTTATTCCAGTTCTGGGTCTTATCATCAAAGTCCTGCGAGGCAGTACAGGACGCACATCAGCAGTGATGGATTTATCACAGTAGTGTGTGTGTGTGTGTGGTCTGCTCTGAACAAGAGTGTACTGGGTCACGTCTTCTGTCCATATTTGGGATCTGCTTTAAAAAAAAAGCTTCTGGTGGGTTGTGACCCAATAATAGGCTGACAAAGAGTTACTGACATTAAAGTCTGTTCTCTGTGGCATTTTAGCACAAGTTTATATTCAAAAGAATACAAAATTTTGAAACTAAAATTCAGTTTTTATTTAGCTTGTTAATTTTACATGTTGTGTATATACAGTAGTGCTGAACATTTAATCAAAATAAAACTGAAATTGCGAGATTTATTAGATTATGTATTTTCAGAGCGAAGCGCAGCACTGTGTTCTTTTACATGCGAGCAGCTCATGATTCAGTGTTTTTCGTAGTAAATGCTGCTCCACACGAATGCATTTCTGCGTCTGCTCTGAGCTTAGGTCACTTAATGTGCATTTGGTGCACAATATGTGCCAACATCTTCCCAAACTTGCCAAACCTGTAATGAGAAGCATTTACAAGTTTGGGAAGATATTGGTGTAAAATTTTATGTGTTCAGCCAAAATAAAACCTTGTTGGTTAAATGCTTGTACATGAAGAAATGAATACATAAATGGTAGGAATTTTAGTTGAATTTTAAAATAAAATTATTGTTCTTAATTTTTTTATTTACAGTAAAATATTGCAGTAGTATTAGCAATTTTAAATACGAAATTAGTAGTAGTAATAATAATTTATTCATTATAGTCATATATATAACCATAACATTTTTGGCCTAATTGTTTAGACTTACAAACAAGCTCATTTTAAATCTCATTTTCAAATTTTTTTTTTATCAGAAAAATCACAATTAGTATTTTTCCCTCAAACCATGCAGCCCTAATATTCACTTTACTGATATATTAATACATTTTCCTCAGTGAAAGGACATCTTTGTTTACTTTTGTTAAATAAACACTTTTGGCCCTGTGAATAGCCACTTGATGTTCGTGTAAATCACGGTCCTGAGAAGCAGTGGTTTATATCCTGCACCAACAATTTATTTGCCTAAGCCGGGGCGTTATTTAGGCCAAAAGGCTCTCATTGTGACTAAAAGTAAATGGTGCTTTGTTAAGGGTCGTTAACAGTGCTTTGACATGAAGGAAGGTGAGGGCTGACAAACAACAAAGAGACATACAGAGAGGGAAAGTGGGGGAGATCCAGCGAGAAAACAGCTTGAGCGAGGATAAGGATGGCAGTAGATGGGCCGGTCAGATGCCGTCAGTCTCAAAAGGCTCTTTCATGACCACAGTCGGTGATTGCAGGAGCATTGCTCTTGAAAACTCATGCCTACCTTTCTATTTGAAGAGTTCATACAGAGAGAGAATATTTCTCATTTATCTGCTAGATCAATACTAGAAAACTGCTCGGGTGTAAGCCGGTACAAAAAGACAGATTGCTACAGGTTTTACTGATTAGGTATGACCAAAACCTTGTGTGTATGATAACAGTTTATAAAAAAGCCAACTCAAATTGCTCAAATTGTGCATAACTTTTCATATGTAAATTTAAAACACTATCCCAGAAACTGTTTAACCACAATTTGGATGCATGCATTTGAAATATGAATGAACAAAACATAATTTGTGCATTGAATCCACTGGGAACCAACATTGCCACACACACACACAAAAAATGATAATAATTAATCAATTTCATATAAATGCTGTTCTTTTGAACTTTGTATTCATCTGAGAATCCTGAAAAATAAAATATCAGTTTCTACAACTTTTCCAACATTAATAATTATAAATGTTTCTTGAGCAGCAAATCAGCATATTAGAAATATTTCGGAAAGATCATGTGACAAAGATTTATGAAATTAAAAAGTGTCAAATTATATAACATACTCAGAGCGTACATAAATGCAAATGGGAGCATTTGAAAATGAATTGAGCTGGTGCTCTTTATTACTGCTACTGCAGGTTGATGGTGTTACATTTTAACAATTTCAGTATTGACTTGATACTGAGGAACAAAGTACTTTTGACATACACTGTCATTGTATGCAGCCTATATGGTATCACAATGGCATATGGGAAAAATACACTAAACTTACAAAACTCAACTTTTTGTTAGTGGATGCTAATGGGTAGTGCAGTGAATGAATGAATGTTGTTAACCTGTTGTTTGCTGGTTTGGGCTCTTTTAAGTTTAATTGCGGTTGTTCACAGACAGTAAAGACTTCCTCTAGTGGCTTCTAAACCATAAATGCTTCCTCTGAGCCTGTCCTGATTTTTGTTTTTCATTCGTAATTCAGTAACTTTCGGTCAGAAATGTGGTCTATGGAGTTCCAATGGAGTCAGGATAAAATCAAAGGAAATTGGACTTATCTGATCTTCGTCTGGGGGCCATTAGAAGGATATGAGAGAGAGGGATATGAAAAGAGCTGCAGCACACGCTGGGGGTTGGGAACCTTTATAACACAACGCATCTATACTGCTTGCTGAATATTCCTCCTGAACATTTGCCTGTGTTTTTCGTGAGCAATGTAGCGTAATTTTCACTTCATGTTGACTTTGTGTAAATGGTACTAATCCGTAGCATTAAAGAGAAGAAACTCTCTCTCACCCAGACATGGTATGTGAAGGGTCAGGAAAAAGAGCGGCTCTGTCTGTGAGCCGTGTGTCTGTTCATAAGAGGCTGTTTGTTTTGGGCTCCTCTAAACCCTCCTGTGGTATGTGGAGTGCCCTGCTGGTGTGTCCACGCTTGTACGTCTACAAGCCCTCACACCACTTTTATTCCCAGCCAAAAGCTGAAGTGACCGACCTGAAGTCAAGATGCAATTCTGTTTGCCCTTAAAGTTGATTCTAATTCGATTGAAGGTGGTATTTGGCCTAAAAGGTCACTAAGAAATTTGGAGAAAACTTGTCAGCCTTGTATTTGACATGGTTCCTAAGTGGATTTAAGTCATTTAAACAACCTAGGCTCATTGGAAAAATGTGCCTCCAACTACATTTTCCAAAAACATACATTAAAACAACTTGTAAAATTGTGATTTTTAGGGCCAGATTCTCAATAAATAAATAAATAATTATTTTCTTGTGGTTCCTTGCACAATACTATGTTATGACCTCAAAACACTATTATCATAGTGCCGGATTTGTAAACTAACACATTTTGATGTTTGGATTACATAACCAGCTCCGCATGTATGTTTTTTTTTGGCATAGTAAACTTGCTTGATAGCACTTGTGACGAAAAGGGCTCGGGTACGAGTCCTGTAAAGCACAAGTCATGTTAAAAGAGCTCAGAGACTTGCAAGTGAGCTAAAAGGGCATGGTCGTCTCAGCAGCCATGTTTTTATCTCATGTTAACACTATTGGTTACGTTTACTGTAGGGTTTGTGCCATGTTGTTTTCAAAAGCACTCCTTTTTTGCATCACTCATTTCCAAACTGACACAATACATACAACTGCTAACATAATAAAATCTTGCCTAAGTCACATTCATCTGTTTGGGATAAAACTGAACACACTCACTGGACTTTTTACTTGCAAAACATGCAAGCAACATAATATCATTTTGCCAAAATGCCACCACAGGCACGTTTTTCTGGCACGTTGGGTTGAATTTAAAGGGAAAAATTTAGTCTATTTAGTATCTACCATGAAATATATGAACTCTGATGGAGACTAGCGCTATATTTGGGACAAACCATTATCATTTATTTAAATCTGACATGAAGGAAAACAGATTTCTGGACTTGTGAGGGGAGCTTCCTGTCTTTGTGAAGTGGGGTCAGAGTTTTATTAATGAGCGTTGAGGTTGTACGCCGGATATTGTCAAGCCACTATACAGAACATGTTTGAGATACGAAAGGAAAGCCCTTATTTTCCCACATCTGCTGAGCACATGGCACTACCGCTGGAGAGACGGAGAGAGATGTTAGATGAATGCATAATTCTAGCTAACAAATGTACCATGTTATGTGGCCATGTTTCATGTTGTTTTTTTTTCTTTTTTGGTGCTGCATTAATACCATAGCATACTGTCATAGTAAGGCTTCACAAAACGGTACTTTTTTGTCTGTATGTGTGTTTTATGTAGTTTTGTATTGTTTTTTTCTGACTTGAACAAACAGCATATTGAGCATTGTGCCTTTGTCAAAAAGACGATTGGCTCTGCCTGTCTGTTGAGTTCTGATGACGTCGGTTTTCCATTATCCTTTTGTTAACTACTTGTGTTCGTTGCAAATATTTTGAATGAGATTGCTAACGAAGATTTGTGGCTCATGTCTGCCTCCTGACAAAAATATTTTCTGTCTGTAGCACAACCCAATAATTGTCGCACTTCTAATGAATCTAATTGGGCTCAATCTTTGAGATTCGACAGATGGAGTAAACTAGTTGAAGGTGATATTGGTAAGATTCTCAGATTAAAGTTCCTTTCAATTTGTTGTTTTAAAGGATTAAGTTCATTTTATTTACAAATTTTGTTGGCTCAAACATAATGAAATTAAGTTGTAACAACGTCTAAGAATTGCATTGCTTTAGCTCATTTTAATTAAGTTCAACAACTAGAAAAATCATTTTTTGAGTGTTGTCCAGGGATCATATTGAATCAGTCTGGATGTTGGGCTGCTTCAGGTCTGTTTGCAGGTGGTTTTGCTCATGAGGATAAACTCCATATCAGATCATTTATGTTGTATGCAGTATAAATAGAGCATTTGCTCTGGTCTTCATCGTCTCTTCATTTGTTTTATAGAGGAAAAACGATACTTGTGTCTAAAGCGCCAAGAAGACCTAAAAGACCAAAGTATTTAAATCTCAGTGCCTCTGAGAGCTGATTTGGCCATTTCACAAGCCAGAATATTAATGGTTGTTTAGAAATGACTTGTAGCCATTAACCAATGAAGTGTTGGCTCGTAACCACTAGAGTAACCCTAAAATATGAGAACGAAGCTCTGACTTGGAAAAACCTTCATGAAGCGCATAAAAGTTCATGGAGGTCTGGAATTATTTGCTGAATCAAAACACTGCAGCATTTGATTTGAAGCAAAACTGAAAATGAGAGGAAAAGAGACAGAGGTACTTGAGGAAATGAACTACTCATGCCATGTAGTATTGGTGTAGTTTATTAAACACGTCAGCATACAAATGGTAATTACAAGCGATAATTTGTAAGCATGTTTACACTAGTATAATGGTGCAATGCACCTTTAAGCTGTTCTGCCTATATAATTGCATTTTTTCAGGTTTCTGTAGAGTTCATTGATTGTATTTCCTTGAACATTTTGATTTATTCAGGGAAATAACAAATCTTTGTGAGAGAGTCGGACCAGTTTTAGTTGAATTTATTTAAGCAGTGGTTTTAGAAATGCAAAACAAAGCTCAAATTAAATTGGCTTGTTATCACTGGACTGTTGTCAGCTGCTCCATAGAAATTGTTTTTATATTGAAAATCTTGTTGCTGCTGAAAACTTGGTATGAAAAGGCCTTTAGCCACAGTTTTTTACAGCACAACTGTTTTCAGGCAGAGCTCGACCAGCGAAGCACCAGTGCAGTTAAGACTGAACTTATTTGGCCAGATTTCTTCTCACTTGAAGCAGAGTTGATTATCTCATTACAGGCCAAGTGTAAGAAATCCACAGCGGTTTACACTAAACCACAGAAAACAAACCATCAATTCGGAGGGAAGAACAATGCGCAGTAATTGCGTGATTTGGGGGATTTAGCAGATTGATGAGGTGGATGATGAACATGTTCAACGGTCTAGCTTTTTGTTAGCTTTGAAGGCAAGTTAATACAGGATTCAAAACTATTCACAAATGCAGTTTCTAGCTGAATTGTTTAATACATGAAACCTTTCAGGTGTTTTTGAATTAATGTCATGTTTATTGTTTTGAATCTTGTACTCTGTATAGTTTGACGCCACTTTTTGTAGTTTTGTTTATGGTCTTTGTAGTTCTCTTTTAGTTACCTTGTCCTAATTGTGTTTAGGTGTTCCTCCTTTTCCTGTGGTCGGTTATATATTTAGACTTGTGTAAACCTAACTAATCGTGTCCTATTTCTGAAAACACTATTTTATGTTTATAGAAGTTGTTCATCTGCAAAATTAACTTTGTTTTTTTGTCTGAAAACAGTTTTGTCTACCAAATTACTTTTGGCTTTTGTCTGCAACTTGTTATTTTTTTGTCTAAACACTTGTTTTCAGAAAGTCAGATTGTGAGTGGCGTATGGATGATTTTGTCAACAATTTGTAAATTTGCAAGTTTCAGTGCATTGTTTTTCCTCTTTTCCGATAGAAATCCCTTATGTTTCTGTGCATCAGTGTATGTCTGCTGTATTAAGTAGGGGTGTAACAATACACGTATTCGTACTGAACCGTTTCGGTACGGGTCTTTCGATTCGGTACGCATATGTACCGAACAAATACAGTATTTAAATATTTTTTAAAAAATTTAAAAAAAAATTTCAGGAAATTCAAATAATAAATGGCGTTTTGACCGTCTTTGTGGCATGACAGATCGCTGTATAAACGCATTAGAGAGCCGCTTCTGGGACGGTTCAGAAACATGCTGGTATAAACCCAACACAAGCACTGACTCGAGCGGCCGCGATCCCGTGTCTGAGCCGTGACGCAAGTGAACGCGATCATTCCTTCCTCTGTACTACTAGTTTTAACGTGTTTCAACCGAGGAAAGACATTCAGCAAAACAGTGTGGAAATAAAATGTCACGTAGCATTTCATTCATGTCCACAGCTCGTTAGTTCACTAGAGAAATGAAGTCTAGAGAGGAGCATTTCGCAAAATATTACACCATATACTCATATTTTACTAAACCTGTTAGTTTTAATTATTTAATGTTTATTTAAATTAATTTGTTATGAAACATGCTATGACAGCCAGTGTGTAATTAGCCTAGCCTAGAAATTTTATTATTTAGAAGTTAATTTAAAAACTGCATTATGTGCAGTTTATTTTTTATTTATTTTTTTAAAGTTCAGTGTTGATCATCTATTTAAAAATAAATAGTAATTAAATTTTAAGTTTGGGTTAAGTTGTTAGGCCTAATTGTAACCTTATAATGTGAAAGGGCTCCCTATGGTTTTAAGCATAAGCTGAGGTAGATTATTATTATTTTTTTTTTATCACTTAAGAAAATTTTAAACTATAACTGAATGTATTTAAAGAGAGAGCAACTTGTTCAGTAAACCACTGTTTATTAAAAAAAAAAAAAAAAGTTTTTTCCCCCCTGCTGTACCGAAATCATACTGAATCTTGATGTTAAAACCGAGGTACGTACCGAACCGTCATATTTGTGTGCCGTTACACTCCTAGTATTAGGGCCATTCTCAGACTGTTATAGACTGTCTTGTGCAAATCTATGCCTCTGCTGGGATGTTCTGTTTGAGTTAGTAGTTTAAATGAGAAAAGTGAGTTGTGAATCAGTTTAATTTATCGGTACTGACGCCAGTCACTAATTTACTTTACAGACATTTGTGTAAACAACAACAAAGCTAGTCTCTTTTAATGCAAAAGCTAGACATTATGCAACTGTCCATGAATCCATTACTGTCAGTCTTCACCTGTGAATATCCATTATAAAATTATGAATTATAACATTGTTGCAGATTTTGCCCAGTAAGGTATAATAAAACATCACATGTGATTGTAATATTTTAATGTAATTTCCAAGCTGTAATATTGTCAAATTATCCAAAATGTTCATAGATATTATTTATTTGTGAGTAGATTTTAAATATCCCTTGCATCTAGCAACTGTACAGTTTCAAGTCTCCTAAAAACAGGGCATCTTTACTCTGCTAAAGTGGAGAAGAAACTGCTTCTGAAGCAGCATAAATACCACGGAAAGCTGTTTATACCGTTGTTTCCGAGGGAGCTCTGATTTTGCAACAAGGGAGCCATAATTGGTCCTAACTACATGAAAGTGTATATTTAACTACGCATTGTCTCATAAACATCCAGTGAATCTTTTTGGCCAATTCATTTAATGAATGGAGTCATAAGAGTTGTTTGGGAATCTGGTTACACTGAACACACTTTTTGTGTACAGATCAAATGTGATTATTCTGTCCACATTTACAGAAGAACAGATTACAGTTCTGCTAATGGAACCGAACATAATAAATTAAGAAATGCACAGAACGAGTACATTTTAACGCTCATAATATCTGGAGAGAAATAGCGCAGATGTTGGACAAAGATGTGTTGTCCGCATGAGACCTTTTATGCCCCTTTTTACAATATATAATACAAGTCTCAGGTGTCCCCAGAATGCATCTGTGAAGTTTTTTAACAAGCTTGCAGAGAAAGGCTTGTATGTAATGGGTTAATCCTCTCACGTTTTCTGGGTTGGGACTCAATTATAGCGCTTAAACATGGAAAAACATGAAAACAAAACTATTGAAATATAGGCTACTTTGGGTCTAAGAAGTGATTCTCAATTCCCAACATTAACAGACTTTGTAAATTGCTACTTCTTCTTTCTATAGAGCTGCTTAGAGCCTTCATGTTAGTTGGACATTCCTGGAAACACTTTGAAATTTTGGCTTGCATGTAGTTAATCATGCAAAAGCAAAACAGACATACACAAGCTTGCACAGCCTTTCCTTTTGGGATATTCTGATTTCACAGCAAGATCTGAAAGATGTACTCGAAGCATATGTTCGCCAACAACAAAAACGCTGAACAAAAGGTTTATTAGCTCTGTTGGATGCACATGAAAAAGGAAGGATTTGAAACTCTGGTTTCCGCATCTGTTTGAGCGCTTGTGTGGGAGTTGTGAAGGTCTGTCCCCAGAGGCGTGTAGTTTGCTATTGACAGGCTGGAGGTGATGAAAACCAGAAGATGTCTCAATAAAGGCCCAGTGCTTCTCAGACCTGCTCCAGCAAGTCCAGCAATGCACGACCAAACATAACATCCTCCCATTTATCCTTCACTGCTGTTAATGAACAGGTGGCATTCATCTCTTTATGAGCTCTAAAAGAGAGTTTCTTCTACAATAAGGCATCTGTATGTTTTGGATATGTTATACAGCACCACCTCTGTTATATGTAAACTATATGACCAAAACTATGTGGACCCCCCCTTCTAATGATCTAATTACGGTTTCCTATTCAAATATTTTCTTTAAGGACAAATCTTAAATGGATATTACATACAAAAATGAAAATTGTCATTTACTAACTTCATGTCATTGCAAATGCAGAAAACCTGTTTATTTTTGGAATAACGTTCTTTTCTTTTTTTTTCTCCATCCACACTACCAAAATTTAAACTACATAAATGAATCAAACCGTTTAATTCAAATCTGCTTATAAGAAATGATGAACCAATTTAATTTAGGCTTTTATTCATGTATAAACATTGAGCAACACATAATTAGAGTACGTGGATTACTTAAGGATTACATTAGTTTGGACACTATATACTTACAAACATTAAAATATAACACAAAATTATAAAAATGGGAGGCATTTACTTGCAGATTTCCTGTTGTTTTTTGTTGTTGTTTTTTTTAAAGGATGTTGATGTCATTTGAATAGTGCAACATTTTATTTTATGGGGAGCTGAGATGGTAACAGATGTTTTAATAAACCCAGACGTTTCTGCAACAAGACAATTTATTTATTTTTTTTTTTTAAAGAAATATTCTATCGCATCTACTATATTTGAAAGGTTACATCTTTTTAGGACCAACAATAAGAACTGCTTTCAAAAGTAAATGTCCTTTATTGGCATCTGTGGCTCCATAAACAACCTTTAACATCCACACAATCTTTCCATTGCACAAAAGGTTCTTTATAGTGGAAAAAGGTTCTTAAACTGATCTCCACATTCTATTAAGATCTCTTCATTGAAAGGATGGTTCTTCTGTGGCCTCGCTGTGAAAACCCACTCTTGGAGAGCAGAGTGTTTTTATTTGAGGATGGCACACAGAATAGTGCGACTCAGTGGCCACCTCATGTGAATGGAATTTATTGCTTTGCTCTAATAACAGGATGGTTTCTAAAATAAACTATTATGTTGGCAGACGGTCCACAAATCTGGTCTGTAACATGTCAGACGACGCACTCTGTAAGTTTTCTCACTGTCCTCTCTGCAGAATATTGCCCGCTGCCCCATTTTGGGCGATTTTGCCAACGTCATAACAGTCATATGAGCTATAGACTTTAGAGACGGCTCGCCGGGGTGGAAAGTTTAAGTTATCCTTGTGTCAGCGGATGTAAATTGCAGCATGCCGTCTGACACGAGCCAGTGAGGTGGGCTGTAACTGCCTGAAGTTTTGTTAATGTAAGTTTTGTCAGCTTTCCAGCTGGAGCGTTCCACACTAGACACGCTAGTCATTCCTGAATGTGAGAGCGCCTAGTCAGGCTGACACAGAGTCATGTTTACATTACCATGTAAAGCTCAGCTTTACTTACAAACTACTTTAAGTGACAAGTGAATTTTTCTTCCAACCAACATTTTATTTTTATTTTATTTAAAGGATAAGTCCACTTACAGAATAAGCATTTCCTGATAATTTACTCACCCCCTTGCCATCCAAGATGTTCATGTCTGTCTTTCTTCAAACGCAAAGAAATTAAAGTTTTTTTGAGGGAAACTTTCCAGGAATTTTCTCCATATAGTGGACTTCAATGGTGGCCAAAGATTTAAAGGTCCAAAATGCAGTTTCAGTGCAGCTTCAAAGGACTCTACACGATCCCAGCCAAGGAATAAGGGTCTTATCTAGTAAAACGATCGGTTATTTTCTGAAAAAAATAAATAAAAATACACTCTTTAACAATTCCTGGAATGTTTTTCTCAAAAAACTTCATTTCTTTGCGACATGGGGGTGAGTAAATTATCAGGATTTTTTTTATTCTTGAAGCCAACCAACAATTATAGCACAATTTTAGATGTTTATTTATTTATTTATTTTTTTGCTTATTGTATTTATGGCGTGAAATCAAAATCAGTTGTCTGTAAGAAATCGAAATTGATCCCATTTTTTGATTGAGTAAAGTTGTTCGCATTTTGGCAGGCACTTTAGTAAAGCTCAGCGTTATTCTATAGAGTTGAATGCATTGGGCAGTGCTGTGGTCTGCATTACGTGATCTCTTTTACACTATATTCCTCATTTTAAGTGATGACCTATTACACTTTATATATTTAGTCTTGTTATGACTACCAGCATTCCTGCAGATAAACACAGTGCCCAGAGGGAGTTTATGTCTGTGGAGAGAGCTGTTATTATCCCATCATTTGTGTGGAAGATCTGAGTAAAGCTCGTACGCTGCCATGTAATTACACTTTTGCCCTGAAAAATACACTGCTCTGATGGAATCGCATCTCTCCTGACTGAGTTTGTAGTGTGAAAGACTGTTTCATATTCTGCGCTTCCCTTCTCTATTTCCTGTCTCAGGGCTAGTCCAGACCGGACTTATGACATTTCACATGTACATGCATCACACTGGCTATTCTTTGCATTAGGTAGGTGGACGAATGGAAACATATCTCCTAAAATTACATCTTTTTGGCATCTTATTAAATTGCTATCCTCCTGTTGAATTGATTTAAAGATCAGAATTGCCGTTGTCAGAGCAGCATTACATTTGTCAGATTTGGATTTGGCAGGGTCTCCTCAGATTCTCTGAATGCTGCAGGCCTTGGAGGATTTGAACTACAAACAAATGTTTGCTCTTACCGTCTCTTTTGAAGTCTGTTTCCAATAGCCTGGCCAACGCTGAGTTTACTGTGAGGGTGGTCCTCAGATTCTTGCATTAAAAACAGATTTGATTGATTGATTTTTTTTTTATTTTTTTTTTATTTATTTATTTTTTTTCTTTGTAAGAAGCCCTTGTGAACACTTCTGTGTTCTGAGTAACTGAATTTGTTTTGGAAATTTCCGAAGGACAGATCAATTAAAACTTTTAGGCATTCTCCAGGAATGCAATCCTGGCCACTCTTGTTAAATAATCAGCAAAAACTTTTCAATCATTTGCCGATTTGTTTGAAGGATTGAGAATTATTACATCGCATCATGGTGAAAAATTAAATCAAGTTGATCAAGGAGTTTTAAAGCAATAGTTGGTTATTGTCTGCTGTAGGGCTGTCACAATTCCTCGATTCAATTCAAAGTACTCATTTTTTAAAAATCCTCGATTTGCATTTTGAAGTGGCGCATTCCACGGACGAGAATCCATGAAATGCGTTATTACCAATTGTAAGTCGCTTTGGATAAAAGCGTCTGCAAAATGACTAAATGTAAATGTATTAGTGCTGTCAATCAATTAATCGCGATTAATCACAACCAAAATAAATGTTTTTGTTTACATAATATATATGTGTGTACTTTTGTATATTTATTATGTGTATATAAATACACACACACACACAGTTTATATTTTGAAAATATTTACATTGTATTTACATATTTATATTATATATAAATATATTTAATATTCAAACTTAACAAACTTTTATTTTGGATGCGATTTAATCATTTGACAGCATTCGTTATTAGACCCATTTCCAAGGTTACATGATATATTTAAACCCATTTAAAAATCACAAAGCATAATGCTATTGTGAAATCACAAATGCTACGATTCAATTAAACACGTGATGCAGGTTTAATATGCGCTTTAATTACAGTAGTCAACATTTGAAGTGGATCAAAAAAGTTCATCAGTTGTCCTAAGACAAGAACGCATTTTGGTTTAAAGGAGTGGTTGACTGGTTTTTCTAGGCTTCATTGTTTATGGGGTGCATTCTAACATGTTAATGCTTCGTTTGTTAAATGCATTATTTTTCACATAATTTACCTTTATTTCACACCGATATGTCCCTTCTCTGATAAACGTGCTGATCATTTCCTGCTTTTATGAAGCCCCTCCCTCAGAAATAAACGATGGGCTCTGATTGTTTAGCTGGCCCAGTGTGTTGTGATTGGCTAAACTTTCTCTAGTGCTGTCTAGATGTCCCGCCCTCAGCTCAGCGGCATGTGCTCCGGTTCTATTGTAAACAATGGCGTCGACTATCTTGCTTTTCAATTTGAGCTCGCTTGAGATGCAGAGGATATTAGTGAAGAGGATCGTGCAGTACTTGTGCAAGCACGGCTTTTAATGGTAGGCCTAATGTTTTTTTTTTGTCGTCTCATACTTTTAGATATGCTGTTATTATGCTACTGCTTACGTTAGCTTTTAATATATGGTTTTATCATGATTAAAGCTTTAATACAGTACGGCAACCGTATGCGCGTCCATGTTTAACCCTTGTCATAGCTATGTGAAAAGTGTATAAATGGAACAGTTCATTGTTGGAGCTGAGCTGATCTGAATGAGTGAGAGAGAGAAATGCAGAGTGTGTGCAGAGCAGGGCGACGTGAGGAACAGGATTGAGAACCACTGCTTTAGAACATTGATTTTGATACTTGTGAATCCATTAGAATCGCTAGAAGACAGTCGCGATTCATACAGTATATGAATAGATTTTTACATGCACCCCTAGTTTTCTTTCTCTTCTCTAAAGCATCACAGCATGGCCTCCTCGCCCCCTTCGTTGCATGTTCCCGGGGGTGGGGTTTATCTGGGTTTATGATGTCACTAACCCGGAATTATTTTGTTGTAGTCCCTTACCAGCCGTTCACTGTAGGCAATGCTATGCTAATTCTGTAAAAGACAATTTCTCCCTTTGCATTGAACTTTGAGCTTCGCAACTTTGCAGATATTGTTTATGCTCACGCAGCTACATTACACACTAACAAAGTTAAAAAGGTGAAATCGTATTATATGACCCCTTTAAGGTTTTGGAACAACTTTGAAAGGTTTTGATCCACTTCAAATGTTGACTAGTGTATTTACATGCATGAAGGTTAGTTATGTATGTGTGTGTCAGTCAGAGCGGCTCTGCTCACAGTAAGTGCTACTCCACACAAACTGTTATCATTTTACATATGTGGAGCGTCTCAAACTCCATCTCTGCATATTGTTGTGAGTTAGGGTTTATTAACATTCATCTGGGAGTGCAGCGTGCGCCATTTCATCAAGGCAAATCATTTATAAATCTACATAAACACAGGAGAATAAATCAATATCTTTCTCAATATGCTAACTGTTCATTGCGATTTTAAAATAAAAGCTCAAACTCTCGCTCTGAGTTTACACGTTTTGATGTCCACATATTCAAGAAATTACAGTGGCTGTAGCATTTCTGTCATAAAGAAATGGCCAAAGATTAAGTGGACATTTGAATTAAATGTTGTTTAGTCAATATTAAACAAGGATTAGATTGTGCAGTAAAGTGTAAAAACAATCGTCTGGCCGCTCGCGCCCTCTTGCAGTCATTTGTTATAATGCATAATGTACATTAGCTCTATTGTTTATAATACATTATAGTTGTGTCCAATAAAACCATATTATTACTTTGCTTTTAATACTTTATTTGAAACAATTATTATTGCCTCATTACTATTATATATGTATTTTAAGTAATTTTAAAAGCTATTGTTCGCTTGGGTCTTGTTTTTGTTACCACCAAAAAATGTATTATAATTATGTGATCACTCGATTAATCGGCAGAATAATTGACTGATTACTCGATTACCAAAATAATCGCTAGTGACAGCCCTAATCTACTGGTGTATAGATACTGCGTCCAAATACAGGACAAGTGGATGGATGGATACGTTTGATGTGGTCACATGATATTGTGAGATTGGATGATGAGCTTTAATGAATTGACGGCATTGGTGACTGTTCTGTATTAGATGCCAGTTTAGAACAATGCCGGCTTTGATCCACATCTCAGAAGTTCTTTAATGCTATTGGAACAAGTACATTTCAAACTAATGAGCCACTGCTGACCTCACTAACCATATCAGCCAGCTGTTCTGTAACCGGATCTAAGGAAACTTGTTTTGGGGTTTTTCATTCTCTGACAGAGTCATAAAGGAAACAAACTGTTCAGGAATGCTGTAACGCTCCCTTCATCAGGTCATTGCTTATGTGGCCTGTGCCTGTCAGGAAACACCACGAGCTGTTTTCCATGCTTGTCACCTCATGCTAAGTACATCTGCAGATGTGCTGGTGAACCAGGTCTGGAAGTGGATCGTCTTGGTGCCTTTTTGCAGATCCATGGTTGCAGGCCAGAACTGACGATTGAGCGAATGAACGAATGAACAAGTAAAGCCAGGAATGTGCCCAGTCAGACCTGAAACACAAAACGTACTGATCCCTCTTTCAAAGCTAACACAGTTGCTCATATATGGTCAGGACCAGAGCTGCGTAGTAACTGATTACATGTAATCTGGATTACGTAATCAGATTCCAAAAAGTAAGTACTTGTTGTTTGGTTATGAGTATTTTAAAATGTAATGCTATTAGAATACAGTTACTTTTTTATTGATTACATAATTATATTTTATTCACACAATAGCTATAAATTATTCATAATATTATTTTTTTTCGTCTTTTAAAATTTCCTTTTAAAAATAGCCTATGTAATCGGATTCCAAAAAGTCAGTACTTGTTATTCGATTATGAGTATTTTAAAATGTAATGTAATTAGACTACAGTTACTTCTTTATTGGTTGCTTGATTTACATTTTATTCACACACTAGCTATAATTGATTCATAATTTGATTTATTTTTCATCTTTTAAATTTTCTTTTCTTAAACAGCCTATCGTTTATATACATTCAGAAAGTTGAAGTCAGATGGCTATAATTACACAGAAAATTGAGAAACCACATTCAATTTTAGCAAAAATCATTTAATGCTCTTCGTGATGTTAATAATAACAAATAAAATATTTTCTTTGTCTTTTGTATTTTTATATCAGTACGGTACAAGATTATCCTATTTAAATCAATGTGATGAATGAGTTGGGTCAGAAGTAATCTAAAAGTAATCAAAAAGTAGTCTGATCATATTACCTAAAATGTGTAATGTATTGGATCATGTTACTAACTACATTTTTTGTTGTGTAATTTGGAATCAGTAGCAGATTACAATTTGTAAGTAATCTACCCAGCTCTGGTCAGAGCCTAAACAAAACATCTCATCCGTGGAAGAGAATGCAATGTTCTTCTCAATTTACTTCATGGGAAGCTACAATTTAACTAAATGGGTTTTTAGCGATGTTGTTTTTCCCAACGAGTTCAGCTCTTCCAAAGTTTCTCCCCTTTATCCCGCTCCTTTATTTTATGAATCTGGCAACCAGTTCCAGACTAAACGGTTCTCCAGAGGACGAGATGGAGTGTTAACAAGCTTCTACATTCTCAGTCTGGCCGAGGGTGTGCTGCCCCCATCCTGGAGCCGGACTCTCCCACGGGGGGTGGCTCGGCGCGCTGCAGCCATCGCGCTGTTTGCCATCACCTCTTTATGAGCGCTCCGAGTGGCCTGCTTGCCGACAGTTGCCAGGCGAGTAACTCGCTGAAAAAGGAGAATCCGCTGTGAAAGGTGGTGATTCAGAGGCTTGAGTGCTCGCAGGCACCCTGAGCCAAAATAATTAGATCAGCGTCTTTTCCCAGGTCTCCACACTGGCTCTTTTGTTGGCCAGCCTCCAGTGCGGTGGCAGCAGCCTGCTGATTACTGCTGTGGGCCGCTAACACGGGGGTTGAAGGTTCAGTCCTAAGTAGAGGTGACTTGGGAACTGATAAGATGCATGATCATAGACGTTAGAAGAAATTACAGAAGAAAAAAATTGCATTTACGAACATGACTCAGAGTGCTGAACTCCCGTGAAGAATATTCTTTTTTTCTTTTTTTTTTACTGGATTCATAAAAATAAAAAAAATCATCTTCACGGGAGTTCAGCACTCTTGAGTCATGTTTGTAAATGCAATTTTTTTCTTCTGTAATTTCTTCTAACGTCTATGATCATGCATCTTATCAGTTCCCAGTCTTTAATAATGGGCAGTGTTGGGAAGGTCAGAGATTACAAGTTACCTTATTAAAAATGTAATAAGTAGTGTAACTATTTCAATTACTTTAAAGTACTGTAACTGATAACATTTGATTTACTTTTTCATTACTTTTCTAAATTTCTAATGAAAGTATTCAATCATTTTCAAACATTAAAGCAGACAGGGTTAACCTTACAGTAATACTCAACACTTATTACTGTCAGACTTTCTAAATCCTTTGTCACTTTAAGATTATTATAATTCAATTCTAAAGCACAGCCACCACAAAATCAGACTTTAGCACCTCTTTTTACTTTCAGGTCATTATGAGGTTATATACTGATTTAAAATCATAACAAGAAACCATTTAATAGCTATGATACCATTTTGAAATCAAATATTTGCATACCTATGACAGGATACACTGGCATCTAACAATGCATTGGGAGGAAAAAAGTTAATCTTAAAAAATAAAGCACATAAATCCTAATAGGAAATAAAACGGTTATTAAATAAGCATGTGTCCTATTCTGTGAACTCCTGAAACATTGGTGTCTCATATGTTAGAGCAGTCACTGCAATTTGGGAAAGAAATCAATCAAATCTGTGTGTTAAAAAAAAAAAAAAAAAAAAAGAAAATGTTAATGATTACAAAGGGGTTACATCTGAATTTTCTTAAGTAACTAATTTAATTACACACTTTTTCTATTAGTAACTGTAACGGATTACAGGTAACTAGCTACTCCACAACACTGAATATAGGAGATGTCTCAGAGACGTTCAAAATGTGTGTTGTTGAGGTGTCCAGGAACAGAGTTGAGAACCGCTGTTATAATTTGCATATTAAGCTGAGATTGGAGAAAGTAGTTTAACAAAAACATTTTTTAAAATCACTGTAATGTTTTTAGTAGCATGATTGTTGTAGTGTGTGCAGAGCTAATTCAAGCGAGCTCAAAACCAGTTATAGAAAATTTATGAACAGTATTTGTCAATGTCCATGTAAATTTCCTTGTTTTCCGGACAAACAACACAACTCATTGCCAAAGTCAGCCGCCTTATTCACTTTGTTGTGCCTTTTGGCTTTTCCTTTTGCACATGATTTGAGAGTGGAAACACCTGTTCATGGCTCAGAGGTGCTAAACTACATGGGTTATTAATTTTTAATTCTGCTTTATTTGTATTGACTTAATGACTTAAGACTCATTAACGGCAAGAACATTAACTATATTAGCGTCCACACCAATGAACGATAACGTTCTGTTTATCAGCATGCACTGCTTATCATCTGCCGCTTTAAATGCTCAAGTAGTTTTGGGTGTCAGTGTTTTCATCGTTCATCACCTGGAAGAAAGTGTTCTAATAGTGATTCCAGCAATATTGTTCCTCTGTGTTATTATCAGTATAGCCGTGGTATGACTTCTGTTCGCATTTAATTAGAGCGATTACTGTCTTTTACATATTTTTAATGTTCCAAAAGGGAATTTTTTGCCATAGAAGAACCATTTTTGGTTCCTCAAAAAACCTTTCATTAACCAGTTATTAAAAGAACCATTTTTTCTTAGTGTGAAGAACATTTTAATGATCTGAAGAACCTTTTTTCACTATAAAGCACCTTTTGTGCAATGGAAAGATTCCTTGGGTGTTAAAGAATTTTCATGGAACCACAGAATCCAATAACGAACCTTAATATTTGAGTGTAGAGTTTCTCATTTATGAAGAGACATGGTTTGACCATCTGGTTGAATTTTTGGAAATCTTTCAATAAATTAAAAAAAAACACTTTTAATTGCTTTTTTGCATTTAAATGTTTTTAATTTCACATCTGTAGAGCAGGAATTATGTTCACTTGCAACTTTCCAGTTCTGGCGCTGATTCCATTAGGATGCCGTTAATAATCCATAAATGGATTCATGTAAAATGTGTACATTTCAAAAGCATCCTCTGCTTTTCTGTGTGACTCATGTCTTTGGATTGTGCATTAGTTTCAGGCACTGGAATGTTTGAGATATTTCATATGTGAATTAAACTTCACCACCACAAGAGAAATGTGTCTGTAACCCTAGTGTATGTGGGTTCTGCCACGGCCTCGCCGGCTCTGAAAGACACCATCTGTGTGTGTTATGGCAGATAATCATTCAACAGGCAGCGAGGCGGCATAAAATAAACCTACACAACCAATGTTTGATTAGCGGAATCACCAACTTCATCAAGATCCTCCTAATCTTTGCAGTTCTTTGTTTTAGCACAGATGAATGTTAAATAGTCAATGTATATTTTGTGTAAATAAATAGTTGGCTGGCTTGTCTTTGGAGAGCCAATCTGATTTGTGTTACACAATTATGACTTGTATATACGTTTAATCTTTCAAATGTAAAGTTGTGGTAGTACTGTAATCATTTTATTAAAAAAAAAAAAAAAACAGGATCATTTTCATTACCGTATTTCAGTACATATGGGATAAAACGAGCCGTGTGGTGTGTTTGTTAGGACTGTGTGGATGAGTCCTAATCGCTCACTAATGCTTCAGCTGGCAGCGCGTTATGGAATATTACTTGAATACAGCACTGTAATTATGTGGAAGACCTGGACCAGCTGTTTATAGCATGTCAAATGTGGTTTTCGACACGCACTTTCCCAGCTTACTTTAATTTGAGGATCATTTGCCTAAAAACAATTTAATTTATTGGAACAGATGAAACGAAGAAATAATTGCAACAACATATTAAGCAAGCATAATTTATGCCCCATATGTAATGGTTCTCACGCCGTTTTCAGTCTCGGAAGGAAATCATTCCACACTGTTAAACAAGGATGTAATTTGCCTTTAACCATATACAGCGAGCTTGTTAAACACCGGCCCAGTTACCATCTGATGATTATATTAAAAAACTCCACTTGTGTTGTCTGTGTGATTTAACTCAATTTAGAGTATTTATGGAGCATCTCAGAAACCACACTGTCAGCAGTAATGTGTTTTATGATAAATGAGATGCTCTTTTTGGAACAGATGAAGGACGAACTAACCGCCGCTTCAGATCAAACACTGCCTGAAGCTGCTTTTTTCTTGCACGACAATTAATGGTAATTTTCCACTGACGAGAGCCCTTAGTCGTAGTCTAATATTTCTTTATTATTTTGCTGTTGGTTCTTTAAAAAAAAAAAAAAAATATATATATATATATATATATATATATATATATAAATATAAATACATTTATTTTTAAATCTAGCTTTAATAATGCACATGTATCTTATTTTGGTTTCATGTGAAAAACTACAATTTTCAGCCATTTTATTTATTTTTTTGTAAATGTATTTTTGAGTTGTATAACACCGATTCCCCACAGAAACATTTGATGTTATATGCCTTACAAGAATATTGAGTAAATATTCACTGTTCACAGTAGAAAAGTTATATTCAAGTCACTGTATGAATTGCATGTTTGTGTATTTCTATAAATGACCTGTTGGTAACACTTTAGAATAGGGAACACACTTTCACTATAAACTAGGAGTTTTCCCTCAATAAACTCCTAATTTGCTACTTGTTAATAGTTAGTATGGTTGTTGTTAAGTTTAGGCATGGGATGGATTAAGGGATCTAGAATAAATGCAGAATAAAGCATTAATATGTGCTTTATAAGTATATATGCTAGTAATATGACTAACGGCGTACTAACAGTCTCCTGTGTGTTGTGCAGTGGCTGACGTGAACCTGTCGGAGTCTGGAGAGATCGAGGCTGTGGCTGAGGCCCAGAGCGGAGGACTGCCAACAGCTGAAGGTACAGGAACACAAGGCCTGATTAAACTATCCAGAAAGCATCATCCTAACACTGTGTTTTCATATGACCTTAAATCATGCAGTTTCATTTTACTCAACTTTGGCATTTTTATCACAATCTCACAAACCACCAATTTGGAAAATCCTGGTATACAGCTTCTAAAAGAAAAGTTCAATCAAAAATGCAAACTCTTGTTTTTTGATAATGCTCGATTGCTTTTTTTTTTGTAGTGGCATCATCAGTTAGCATCACATGTAATGGGTCCAAAATCCTACTCCACATAGCTGTATATTAAACATTTAAATATGCTATTATTTGCTTGTTTCTTGTAAGTGTGCGCTAGAGTTATGTCATCTGCTGCTTTATATGCTCAAGTTGAATTGATTCTAATTGAGTGTTTTTATCATTCATCACTCTGTAAAAACATTTTTTAAGTTATGGTAACTAGGGCTGTCAAAAAAAATTGCATTCGAATTTTAGGTGTGCCTCAGGCAGCTTTATCAGTGGCGCACAAGATACGATGACGATGTAAAAGTGTCGTTGCATTTTAATGCTTTTCATAGCTAATCCAGTTGAACCCACTGGATGCAGCGCTGCTTATTCAAAATATTGCGGAAAAAGAGAACATCAATGCAGAGAAGATGCTGTTTACAGCGAAACTGAAACCAAGCCATTCACACAGAACGAGTATTTATCGCATTTTCTATATGGACATCTATCAGCGTTGCACTTGCATCTTGCACAAGAGAGCCACATGTTTAGAAAGCCATTTAAAATTAATGTAAGTTCAACATTTAAAAAACATGTCTCGAGACTTTATGGCGTCCCGCTGCATCTCATGTTTTTAAATGGAAAAAGTGCTCTTTTGTTTTCGGTCCTTAGTATTAAACTTTACATGCATGATGCTTTTTGTTTCTAATTGTTTAAGCAACGTAATTAACCCTTGTGCGTCCTTTTGGATATTTTTGTCCTTTTCAGTTTCGTTTTTTTGATAATTTTGCCTGTGTTATTGCCAACTGCATAAATTTTGGCACAGTTGTGTATTTTCATTGGAATTTTACTATTTCACTTCCATTTCCTTTAATAAATCTGTTTTGCACTAGATACACAAAATTGTTCCTCTCAGGACCTTAAGGACAAAAATGTCCCCATTGAAACCCATTAAAAGTGCTGTTTTTAATCGCAGTGCCATTTTAACTGTAAAATGATGCAATTTTTGTTAATTGGCTTTCATTCTGTTGGCAAGGCTTCAAAATAATTTTTTTACCAGATGGTACCATTTTTCAGGTTTGGCCTATAAAGCAAATACTCGCTTTATTCCTGTTTTCTGCTTCTGCATATTATAGAGCCAATTGGATAAATAATGCAGCTATAATTGTGTGGGTGTGTTGGTATGAATGTCAGAGTGCGGTTTGTATGTGTGTCATAAAAAAAAAATTGTGTGTGTGTGCTTGTAATATTTGGGGGAGAGAAAAACTCTACTGCAAATCACAAATCCAACCACTGTGTTCACCAGCAGAGTTTTGCTGGCATCTAATCTAAAATCTTACTGAAAGCTCATTTTTTGAGATATCAACCTCAAATTTGGAACACAGCTTGTTTAGATTTATGGCTTTGATTTTCTAGCATGTATAGAATTCAACATGTTTAATAAAATATATATTTTAATAATGTTCATAAACTTAAACCTCTATAATTGTTTTTTTGTTTGTTTCACTTTTTAAACTTTTTACTTCAACAGTAATCTGCCATGGGTCTTCTTTAAAATGAGACCTAACTTAAAATTTTTATGATAGTTTTTTGACATGGACATTTTGGCCACTATGGACCTGTATAACTTTGTTTTTTTTTTAATTGACACACAAGGGTTAATTTATATATGGTTTAGAAACATTTTTAAACATTATGCACTTTTTTTCAAAGATAGTCATGTTATTTTATTGCTTTAAAGAAACCTGCATTAGTAATATTTTACTCGATGCACCCTCTTGTGGCCTCAGGAGAGAAACCAAAAGCTTTCCCCCCTAACAGAAATTATGCCTTTTAAATTCAAATATAATTCGAATATTGATTGCTATTTTAGTACAAAACTCAAATTTAGTTTTTCAGCCAATTTGACAGCTCTAGTGGTAACCCTTTATTTTAAGGACCAATTCTCACTATTAACCAGCATGCATATTGGCTGTTTATTATAAAGCACATATTAATGCCATATTTTAGATCTCAAACTTAACAACTACCTTACTGTTAATAAGCAATTAGGAGTTTGACGCAAGTCGTAGTTAATAGTCCTTTGTTAATAGCAAGAATATGACCTTAAAAAAAGTGACCAAAAATCAGTGAATAACTGCATGATAGGTGTTCACGATAAGGTTTGGATCGTGAAATGTGGCCTGCTATGTCCGTCAGTAGCGCGTCTGCGTTTCTGCTTTCCGTGTGCATAAATCAAGAGTTTCAGGAAAAGCCACCACTTTGCTCTGGCAGGCCTGTTTAATAGCAGCTCCGAATATGAGCACTGCAGAGACTATTTGTGTTGGCCACGGGACCAAGGGGTCTGGGGACGAGAGGAAGCCGTAATAGTTTTCAGGAGAGTGAATGAACGTATGAAGGGCAGTGTTTCTAAACCATGCATTACCAATATGTACTTGAAGCAAGAGAAAAGCTCACAGTGGCTGTGAAACACGTTAGTAAGCGAAATGTAGAAGAAACAGTCGGAAGTGAATTCTTTTATCTAACCAGGTGCATGATAAAGCGTTGTTCAGTAAATAATGGCTCCATATTCAAAACCAGTCGTGACAGTCAACTGTGTTCTGCAACAAGACATTTTAATCAATTTTTGGTTTCTATTTTATGGCTTTAGGCTAATTAGCTGCACCCACAGAAACCTTCTGAGGGGGTTACAGCGATCAGTCGTATTACATTTAAAAAGCATCAAAACATTTATTTTTTTGGAGTTTTGTGTTTTTTAGTTTTTTTTAATTGGCAAAATTTGAAAGCTAAGACTTTTCTCAAAAATAACAACACAATATGTTTCAATGTTGATAAGCAAATTAATACATCAACTGTTAACTTTGGCTCTCCTTGTAAAAAGCGTGCTTAATTGTATTAAATGTGTAGTATACTTCAAATCTTAAAAGTATATATTAAAAAAAGTACTTGCAGATAATGAAATAAAAGGCCACTTGAACTTACACTTTCATGACTGTTTTGTAACATTTAAGTAGACTTCAAAAATGTCCACTTTCTAATGTCAAATTATGTTTTAAATTAAGTCATTGTTTTAATCTTTTCAAAAAATATTAAGTTTGAACTAAATGTGTATTATTTCTGTAGTAACTTTTAAAGAATGCATTAAAGTGTACTTCTCTTAAGGGTTCATAAGAGTCAGTGGCTTCAGGGGTGCATATTCCTCCAACATTTTAATGATGTGTTTGAACAATTAAATATGATGGTATGTTTGAAAAGCAATAACTTTGCAAGATCTGCTACAAATGATGTTTATTGAACTTATATTTCCATATCAACTGAAAACAAATGTAGTTTAAATGATTGATCTTGGGATTGAAGAATTGTTATTGTTAGAATGGTAATTGTGAAGCATTTGTAAAATCATTATTTTTATCCACTTATCTTAAAATCTACATGGTTATTTTAGCATTTAGTGTTGCGTTTGAAGGCCAGAGGTTGGTTATATGGCGAGTTATAATGGCTTGTCAGCAGTGCTTGTGTTGTTTATCGTTCCAATCATGGCCGCCCACAAGTAGTCAAACCCACTTAACCTCGCCTGCCAGCTGCACTCGCCAATCCTGGGCTACAGAGAGATCTCCCCTGAGTGTGTTTTTTTTTTCTTGCATAAGTGGCTGCAGATAAGCCACAAATAATTTTGCATAAGTTGGTCCATTCCAACTATGTTCATGAGTCTTCTTCATTGTTGTCTTCATCTTCTTTTTTCTGCAATATTCTTCTGAATCATAGGACTAACCTCTGATTTGGCCCATTGATTTACCTCAACTTGCTCTTTTTTTTTTTTTTTTTAATCAGTAGTTCATGCTTTAGTTTATGCTGTTCACAGTGTGTTGTGCTTTAGTGAAGTGACGAGTACAGCTTGGCATGTTGGAGTGGGCGCAGCTTTATACTTTGTCTTGTTTGCTCTTTGTTGCACTGGCATCTATGCATGAGTAATAATGGATTAGTGTAATATTAATTTCACATTCTGCCTGTTCTAGCACGCTGACTTTACCTGACTGTAAGTCTAGCCGCAGACAGTCGCGCAGCAGTGGTTCACTGATGTTGAACACGTTCATGTACAGTAGTGGCGGTCTCATTATGTCACGTCTTCAGAGCGTCAGCTGAGCATGATCACAACACCCTCGCTCATGTTTACAGATAGCGGAGGGCCTGTAACAGCTTGCCTTTATCACAGTGAGGGTGTATGGACTCGTGTGTTTTCACGGCTTCACTTTCTCAGACATTCACAGTTTGGCTTTGCGACACAATTGGGCCTTTCATGCCTCAGTTTCTTCGCAAATCTTCTGTGATGTGATGCAGATCTTGTCAACGCTGCCTTGTTTTGATGGTCGTCGTCATTTTTCTTTGTGCTGTTTTGGTCTGTTCCTGTCGTCTTTTGTTGACTTGAATTATCTGCTGCTATGGATTATTACCGTTTCATGTTGTTCCTAACTGAACAATGTGTTTCAGTTGTCTTAAACCCAAGAGGATACTTTAGTTTTATGCATACTCTATAGTATACCTATAGAGTGTGTGCCATTAATTTAGCCTTTAGCACAGTACACGTAATGTATGCATGCAGCCCAAGTTTTCTAACCATGCTTATTCTATATGCACAGCTCACAGGTGTTTTTTTTTTTTTTTTCATCGCAGTAATTAGTTGATCCACATAGAGCTGTCAATAAACAATATCATATCAAGATCACAATTAAATATGTTGATGATAATAAGCTTTGGATATCTAACAGTTTATCATTGATAAATGATCAGCGACAGCAGTGGTCAAGTCGTGTCTAAGTCGTCTGCATGTTCTGTGTGTCTCTTTGGGAATGAGTGGTGTACTTTTGTCTGATACACAAACTCAAATGTGTTACGCTCGCGGTGATTTCAGCATCTGCGTCTCAATACATGAGGACATGAACACGTCAACTTCATCTCCAGAGATGCTCTGAGTGTCACTTCAGCTTTACAGGGTTTCATTTGAGAAAAAAACTACCATCATGTACACACTGAAACACAAGAATACAAGATCTTCACCAAATAAAACCGCCATATAATAAAAAAAAAAGGTTTGGTTTAACTTGAAGAAATTATGATAGAAATATATTACTATCATATACTAAAATGTACTAGTAATGATAATATTATCATTTTTAAGGAATATCATACAACCAAGATATTTTATCCATGTCTGTTGTGCAGCATCTTATTTGACAAAAAAATAAAAATACAATGTTTTGTTGGAAATTGTTACATTTCAGTTTGATTACATTTGAAAAGATTGGTGAAATTGCTAGTTTCATTTCATTAGACACCATTTATGATGATAAATTTGTATCAAATCATAAAACACAATTTTTTGGGGGAAAAAACTTAAATTAAAAGGTATCTTGCACTGTGGAGTTTAGTTGTGAACAAAGTTATCTTTACATTCATTCTCAAGGTCTAACACACAAGGAAAACGTTTCCTTCCACATTTTAATGGTAAAGGAGTATTGTGATTTATTAACATTTGAATGATCTGAAAAAAATACATATTGTGGTAATATTTTTGGCCATATGTCGTAACGTGTTGCTTCACATCAAAAACTGATGTGAGAGAAACGCAACTCTAGTTAAAGTGTACATTACCTTTATCAGTCGTTAACTCGTTAATAGCGCAGACACCAGCCGAAGATGAAACTGTTGTGTGCATGTGTCGAGCGCGTTCACATGTTATCAAATGGAGTGTCCATCCAGAGGCTACGTGCTTGGTTGTGCTTGTTTGCCAAGCATTTGTGTAAAAAAAAAATAAAGTATACTTTGCAAATGCTAGTCTGTGGCAAAAAGCTGCTTGTAGCAAACTAACACATTTCACACTAGTTTGAAACCGATGCAACCGACCAGCATTTAGGAGTTTTGGGATTGTTGCTACAGACAGGAGGCGAATGATCTTGTAATCTATGCCTAGTTTGTATTTAGTTGTGTAAAATGGTCACCAGCACAACAGAAAACAATAAACTGTGAGGATTAAATGTGCGCAGGCGGCGTCTTTCTGCCTTGCATGCGCTTGGACTCCGCTCTTGTAATCATTCAAGCATAGGTTAGACAACTTGGCAACTGCGTGTCAACCCATTTAAGGCTACATACCACCCTTATGATGGCTGTGGGTTGTGGAGATATGATCTCAGATCAGGTTGGAGAGTGCAGGGGATTTCATGTCTGCTCGATAAGGCTGAGGCGTGCACGGCTGTGTTTATTTGAGCTCCGTCTGGCTCTCTCTACTTACTATGAGCTCACACTTCTCAGGCTGAGCTTAGCCAGGCCCGACGCCTCTTCTCTTTGCACTCTTGCTGTCACTTTCTCTGTTTTCCCATCATGCAGACCTGTTGCATTTCTCACCTCCGCACCATCGCGTCATCTCTCATGTCTCTGTGAAGAGCGGAGGCCTTGGACTCAACACACTGGGGCCAGACACTCTTTTAAAACTAAAAGAACAATCCTCTATGGACGCGTTGGCAATACAATCACCATAAATATATTCCAAATGAAATCAGATTGAAGATACGTTCATATGTCTCATCCTTTGCAAGTATAATAACTTTTAAGCAACGCCAGTCAGATATTTTAAAGACAAAACTGTAGTAATTAGAACTAAAATGTGGCAACTTTGTCTAAATGAAAATGTATGAATGTGTATTTGTCATGATAAACAAAACTTGAGAAATTACTGGTCATTCAGTATTTAAAAAACCTCATTTGTAATAGTAAATTTGTGAAGTTTTGAACACTTTTGTACAGACATGATTACAGATTTCCCTGCACTCATATTTCTAATGATTTTGTATTTGAGTTTTAATTATTTACGTATTTGTGAGCACAAACCAAAAAACATAATTCCACAATTTTTTATTGTCTACAATTTTGACCCACATTAATAGTGAATAAGTGATATTGTGAAAGCCCTACTTCAAAAGACAGTTCAAGTGTTTTATTAACACAGTCACCTTGTGTACATTTAATTGAACATGGAGTTATTTGAGGGGACGTTATGGGTCTGGAATTTGGGAAGCTCTGCTCTACCTTTTTTTTTTCTTTCTTGGTTTGTTTGCTACATTGCAGAGGTCTACAAATCATAGGTTTGCCAAAACAAACAAATCCCCTCCTGAGATGTTTCTTTCATCCGCAGTTGTCGGGATGGGACCACTCGACGGAAGATGTTTGTTTTGATCTGAAGCTTGAGTTACTTAATCCAGATGTGCTTTCCCAGAGTTGAGTAATTCTGCCGTCAAACGCAGGGGTCAGTGCTGTGGCAGTTTGACCTTGACCAGTCAGCCCATGTTTATCTTATCTGAAAATCAGACAAAGACTTAAGCTAAAATACATGTGTACAAATGCAACAAAATGAGAATTCTTGCTGGAACCAAGCATTCTGAAGCAGCTTCAAACATGGCTCATGCATTGAATTTTGATTTTAATAAAGCGATATCACATGAGCCAGTGTTTTAGAATGGTTCATAGAACAAGTATGTAAACAGGACAAATATTTAAATAAGAAAAAGATGAAGATCCTCTTGTGTGTGGGAACGACTGTCTTGCGCCACAGATTCAGGATCTGCCAACTAAGTTCAAAATTGTCCCAGTTTCTGTTACCAAATTGAAAGTCACATTAACAACATGGGGTTTTAAGGAGTAACAAGGAGACAGCACAATTGTAATCTTGCTTTTATGCAACAGTTCAATAAATAGGAGTTGAAATTGAGTAACTTGCATTTTAGAAACAATGGACCCTTTTAATACTGTTAATGCAAAGTTTTGCTCTATCATCTATCTATCTATTGCAATAAATACAACTTGGTATCTATTACCTTGGTATTAAACTACAAAACTAATAAATAATTGAATAAAATAGTTGCCACTGCTGCAAGGGTGTTTCTAATACAACGGCTGATTGCCGTAATCAATCTCTTTATAATTTTTCCATCTTTTCTTTTGCTATTGGGTTAAACTAGAATGTAAAAATCACATTTGCTGTAGTTCCCTCATTTCAAATTCCACATCTGACACCCTAAGTGATGCACCTTGACTTACTTGATTCAGTGATTTTGGACAAATTGGTTGAGTGAATAATTCAGTGACTCCTTTTATAAAGGCAGAGTAGCTTTACTGCAAACTGAGACCCAAAAACACTGTTATCCTGAACGGTTCCCTTGTAAATAAACACTTTGCCACGCTTCACTCTGAAATGCATTCCACATGTATTTGTTTTGTTGTATTTATAGCACATTTTCTCGATTTGTTCAGCCCTTGTTTTAATCCATTCTAAAAAGTTTTAGTATGTGAATGTATGATGTAAAATTGATATTTGATTTGTTTCCATTCACAGTGTTTTATTTTTCTTTGCGATCTTGAGTCCTGATGTGTGCAGAAACCCACACATCAGTCAAACCTTTAAATGGTTTCAGTGTCTAAAGCTGCTAGTATCCATCACAGCCGTCTCAGCGAGGATGGGGGGTTGATTTCTTCTCAAGCCTGCATTGATGCTCAGGGTCCTCACCTTTGACCCCTCTAACAGCCTTTCTTGCCCTTTTCCCTCAGGTTATTTCCTGGAGTTTGTGGAGCCACCAAACAATATGACTATAGTGCAGGGCCAGACGGTCACTCTACACTGCAAAGTGGCGGGCTACCCGCGGCCCAGCATCCGCTGGCTTAAGAATGACGCCCCGGTGGTGCAGGAGCAGGGCCGAGTCTCCATCCGTAAGACAGAGGCTGGATCCAAGCTCCGCATTCAAGACCTGGACACCACCGACACCGGATACTACCAGTGTGTGGCTTCAAACTCCATCAAGGTCATTTCAGCTACTGGAGTGCTGTATGTGCGACTGGGGAGTGGAGGTAAATGATTGCTTTTTAATCTCATTTTAATTATGTTTTGAAGACTTTTAAACTCCAAACCAACATTACATTTAAAGCAAAATAGTTTTGCAAAATATGTAAATATATACAAATGTTTTTGTATAATTGTATTGTAAATACACTACAGTTTTTCAGCAAAGTGCGATTAAATTGATCAAAGCCATTTATAATATTACAAAAGATTATTATTTCAAATTAATGCTCTTTTTTTCATCAAAAAATATAGAAAAATGCATCACGGTTTACACACAACTTTAGCAGCACAACGCTGACAAAAGAAAATCAGTATATTAAAAGGATTTCTGAAGGATCATGTGACACTGAAGACTGTTCAAAATTCAGCTGTGATCACCGCGATAAATAGTAATTTTATGATATACTGAAATAGAAAAGTTTTTCTAAATTGTACAGTATATGGTCTTTTGCTTTCTGATTGGTTGAGCTCTCTTCAGAATTATGGGTGTTGTAGTTATTCAGGAATTCTTTAGAAAAATTATATTAAAATCACATTGACTTGTAACTTGAGCATATTTAATTCTTCAACTTTGTAGGTCTGTCTTGAAAGCTTTATACACTGTCATTAAAAATCAATTTCTCTGTGGATAAAACGAATGGGATTTTTACTTGGGAAGACGGCACAAATTTCCATTCATTGTCAGGCCAGAGATTTGTTGGCCAAGTTTGTGCTTTTAATGCATAGTTATTTTTGGAAATGATTGCCGTCACATGAAACCCAGCTCAATTAAATATACCTGTGTGGCATCCCAATATAAACTCCTCTCAGACTTTGTTGCTCACATCGGGGACTACAATCAATGCGTTCTCTTTCTGTCATAGCTCTAGTGTTTCCTTTCCTGTTCGCCTACTTTGGGAGTCCATTGATTTACAGACAGACTAAAGCAGCAGTGTTTTACAACCATATGCACCAAATCTCACCCTGGCATCCCTGTATATTTATAGGAAGGCAGCGGCATAAATCTCAGTGTTCCTGCATTAGGACTCTACTTAAGGAACAACTTCCCACTGTTTCCTTCTGGGGGAAAAAATCCCTTTTATGTGTGTACGGTAAATTCTCCACAAGGAGCGTGTCCGATGTGAAATACATTACGCTTTTGACAGGTTTAGGAGCTTGCTTGCGCCGTGCCTCCTGCTTCTCTGAAAAGTCATCTTGGCTTAATAACATTGCAGCTTCCCTTGAACTGAAACGGCAAATTAGGGTTTGTGAAAACAGCTGCTCCCGAAGGGAAGATCATGTTAAGATGCTTGTCTGTAATTCCTCCTATCTGTGTTTTACAGGACAGTCCCCGGCCCATGGAGGAGAAGACTCGTAAGTACTGCTTTTGTCAGTTTGTGTCCGTGTGCATTCACATTTTTCTGGTGTTTGTGTTTCTGTAAATAAATGTTTCATCACTTCCACACAGTAAATTGTTTATTCCAACCCACTGACCACAAAAATACACACCCACAAATGACCTAAGATTTGATGAATTTTTTTAGAATTATTTTCGAAAAGAGTCAGATGTTGGCCGAACTTTGAGTCACCACATTTCTGCTTAAAATGCTTAGATCCTTTTTTGTTTAGTGCAAAGCTCCCTGCTGACTGGCGTCTTATAATATGGTAAATAAGCGTCATCTACATATTCATACTCTTTCTCGTGCACTCTTTTTATTTGCTCGGTTGCTACAGCATATACACATATAATCTGATTTCAGTGATTTGTGGAAATAAAGCAGGACCTGCTTTTCCAAAAAAGAACAAAAACACAGGCCTGTATCCTGGCTTGAAGCAGTATATCTGACTTAACTTCCTTAAGAGCCAAAGAGAGGGCTGGCATGCATCTTCAGTTGGGGAAGTTTTGTGGCAGGTCCTAATGTTTCCTTTTCCAGGTTAAATAAATGGTAGTGTAATGTCTGTGGGGGTGTTTTCAGGGCAGTGTTCATGTTAATAGGATTTAGCCTTCATTCTTGCATGACATACTGTAGAGCAGTGCTATAATGGTGCGGTCACATTTCTGTTGTATGGCAAATTTTTGTGGCCAGATCCAGTCATTTCAATAAGAAATGACAAAATCCGGAAATATGTGTGAGGGTGAAAGATTGGTTGACTGCATTGACCGACAGAAAGCTGTTTGGTTTAATAATGACTTCTGTGTGAGCTGTGCTTCATATATCGCTAGACTATTAAAAATGAACTTTTCCCCTGTGAAGTTTCGCCAGAATCTTGCTAATGTGACCGCAGCTCAAGTGAGGTTCAGTAAATGGAGTCGGACATTGATGAGCTCCAGGAACACTAAAAAAAATACATAAATAAAAGTAGTCCAACACGTGTGTCAAGTCTTCAGAAAGAACAGGAGTAAAAGAATATTGAATGTGTAGTTTGTTAATGTATGTTGTGCTGTGTAGTATCTGTCTCTAGTGATGTGACATTCGACACCGAGGCTTCGGCTACTGGAGCTTGATTCGTTTTGCCGTAACCATGTGAGCTGTGACGTCCGAAGCTTCGTTTTCACACACAACCATGTGACTGATATTCTGATTCAAATAACGTGAACCCCTTGCGCAGGTTTCAAGTGTCATTCACTTCTTTAAGAATAAATCATAATACGAATAAATATGCACATGTGTAGTTTTGTGCATGCTCATTTTGTAGTAATCCCTGCTTCACAAGCACTTCAAATTAATAAGAATTATATTATTAATATAAAATAATAATCAAATTAATATTAATCAACTGAACAATATTCTTCAAAATTTAAAAAGACATTAAATTACCACCGATAACCAGTAGATGGATGCAGAGGAGCAGTTATTTGCCAATTAATTAGCCATTTCCGCGTTTTTCAAATGTTTTACTTTTAAATGATTTTTTATTTTTTTTAGAGATTATCAAATCAGTATTATAACATTTAAAAAATAGTTTTTTGTCGCTTTGTCTATTTTTGTGACTTTTTGTACTGAAGCATGAAGTATATATTTGCAGGAAAGTCTCATGTAAAACAAAAACTTTTCTTCAAATTGTAAATGAAATTAGCAAGTTAGGAACGCTTCCTTTTTATGATCACTGGAGCTGTCGGTTCAGTCTGAAAACTCCCATTTTAATCATTGAATCTGACTAAACTTCTCCAATGAATCTTATTTACATCGTGTCTCTGCTTTGTTATAATGAGAGGATTTGCGTGCATGTAAAACTTGCGCTAAAAACTCATTCAGCGTTTTGATAGATACTAAGCAGATTCTCACAATCGGTAACTTAATCAATAGAACTGCCTGTGATTGGCTACAGTTCTCAACGTTGCAAAATCACATTGTAAATGGGCACAATTGCAGCACCGTTGAACTCATGTTGCACGAATATAATAACCAGATCGCTGTAATTTGCTTGCTTTTCTCTTTTATCAAACGGTTACCAATTATATGTTACACAAAGTAAATCCTGCAATAAAATTATACTACTTTGCATTGACCTGACCAGGCAGTCGCCACATCCTGCGATACCCAACTGATGCCCCTGAGCACAAGAGACAAACTGCTAAACTCTTACGGGTTTGCAAGCACATGAGGGTGATTAAGACCCTGTTTATAGCTGTATTAACATGCATTTCAGATGAGTCTTCTGTCATCACTTGTCTTCAAACAATGTTACACATCTTATGTGGAAGATATTGAAAAAGGATAAGGAGGGCAGCTGGGATTTCTACCAAAATCCATGTTTGTGGTGCGCTTTCTCAACCCGTCCCGGAATGATCATGTGTAAGGGATGCATGCAGCATGCATGAGCATTTATGATACACGTGCAATGTAGTCTCAGGTACCTTGTGTTATTTTAGTGATCTGATCACACCTGTATTTATCACTCTGCTGCAAAAAAATAAAATAAAATGCATGTTGATTTCGGGTGGAAAGGTGGTCTGAGTTGAGATGAGATCTGCAGTCAGATGTGTGGGCCTTCAGCTGGCACAAGCATTTTGGTGGTAAAATTTAGTGTTTGTCTTCCCTCAGTTCCTAGTACTGCATGTGTAACTCTCAGCTAGACAACACGTCCTGTGTCCTGTGTCCAGTGCTTAGATCCACACTCTACTGAAGTTAGGTTCTGCAAACGCCTTCATATTAACCTCCGTGTTGACTTCTCTTCCTGCACTAACTGGTTCAAAACAGATGTTTTTATCAGGAATATAACATTTGTCCAAGTGTTAAACACGTAAAAATGATTCCTGGCTTTATTTAAATGTAAGGAGAACATACCATGTTGTGCTAGAAAGTGCTTTTCCCGTTTCTTTGAAGTTGCATCGTCTTAGAGCTCTCTGCATGAGTGAAGGTCCCAGACTGCATTTGTTCTGAGAGATGGCGAGGATAATTTGAGGTTAGAGTCATTAAAGAAAGCGGTTATCCAAGAAGGAGCATCGAGAAGCTCTAAGACCACATGTACACACATTTGATAAAGGCAGAGTATTGTTTCTCTCTGCATAAATGGTTGCAGATGAGCATGAGAGAAACAGATCTCCAGTCGTGTTGCTTACAGCTTGACAGCCTCATTGTCTTTCACACTGATGCGTGTGTGAATGTTCAAAATGTCGTTCAAGCTTTTCTTGGAAGGGCAAACTTTTATGCAAAATGAATATCCAGTTCTTGTAAACTTTGCACTGCTTACAGCCATCATGGAAAGAATGCTTTGCATTTATTTTATGCAATATTTTCAACAAAAAAAGGAGGAAGTAAATCTGAATCTTGTTAGGCTCGAGTCCTCAAACATTAGCTTGAGAGAAAATTCCTTGCTCAATCCAAACTGCAGTGAAATTGTAACCATATGTGATATTGAGGCTGGCCGTAGCAGAAGTTTAGGGCATTGATGGATACGCTGGCAAAATGCCATAGTTAGGAGCAAAATCAAACGTGCATAGTGCAAAATTCTTTCTGAGAGCAGTTATTTTAGCACAGCTTCACATTACATCTATTCACAGCTTTCACCATAGGAGTGCAATTTATAAGTGTTTGAAAAACACTGATTAGGGATCTACTAAAAAGTCAAACCCAAAAGCTAATGAGTGGAATATGATTTGCTGCGGGCTCTGTGCTGTTTGTTTCTGATCATGTTACACATGGCTGAGGGTAGCACATTTTCAGAAATGATGTTTGTACTTCAGTAATTTAGTAAGATATACTATATAAGAATTGGATTGGTAACAGATCAGCTCTGTTTGCAGTGGATTAGTCTCACAAGCAAGCAAAACAATGCAGTCTAAACATCTTATTTTTAACTTGAGTGCAGCCATTTTTACCTTGAATGTGCGAGGCTTGTGGTGTCATTTGCTTCCAGTTATTTTACCTGTTCAAAATAATTTTTATTTATCATATTAATTTATCATAATCTTAAACTCACTGGTTTGTAGCATGAATATTTTTCCTGTTTACTGCCCTTTGTTATTATTCTAGTTATTTAGCAATAGAAACTGGAAGCCTCACACATTCACAGAGAAGAGCTTACTTCCGATTTGAAAAGTAAGGCTGCTAGAATAGTTCCAAAAACCTCGTGTAAACATCAGAGACATGCTCTCAACACAAAAGCTGTTTCAAAAGAGTTATACTGTCTTCTGGCCAAATTCAAACATAACTTTTATTAGGGGTGTAACTGTACATGTATTTCTACTGAAAATATTCAGTACGGTACACGTGTTCCGAACAAGTACAGCATTGTTTTAACCACTGCACGAGTGGAACTTCTTTGGAAACTTAGTTTTATATATTGTTAGTTTTAATAAGAAACAAAGACTCACCTTTCAAATTATGTCTATTATTTTCAGGAAATTCAAACAATAAATGCAATTTTGGCGCTCTTTGTTGTAGCGTGACGTAATCGCTGTATAAACGCCTCGGTTCAAAGGCAGCACGATCATCGCTTTCTCTTTACTGCTAGTTTTAACGTGAAATAAACATGAATGAACATCTCATGCCTCGTGTAATCGCTCGATCAGTGTTTCAACCGCGGAAAGACGTCAAAACAAAATGTCACGTAGCATTTAATTTACCTCCGGCATGTCGTCGGTGTCCACAGCTCGTTAGTTCGCGAGAGAAATTAAGTCTACACATGCGTACCGAACCGAAAGACCCGTAACGAAAAAGTGTGTCGTTACACCCCTAGCTTTTATGGATCCTTCGAACGTTTCATCGAGCTTGTGAGAAAAGATGTATTGAAAATATTGATTATACATACAATAACGTTCAAAGAGTTTGTGGAGAGTAGGTTTTTTCTTTCTTTCTTTCTTTTTTTTAAGAAACACTTTTATCCAACAAGGATGCATTAAACTGCTAAAGACTGACTGTAAGGACTTTTACATTGCACATACATAATTCAGTTGTTCTGTAGAACTTTCTATTCATCAAAGAATCCTGAAAAAAAATAAATAAATAAATAACTGTCACAGTTTCTGCAAAATATAAAGCAAATCAGCATATTGGAATGATTTCTAAAGGATCATGTGACACTGAAGACTGGAGTAATGATGCTGAAAATTCAGCTCATCACAGAAAGAAAAAAAAACTAACAGAAAAGTTATTTTAAATTGTAATAATAATTCACAATACTGTTTTTTTGATCAAATAAATGCAGCCCTGGTGAACATATGCAACTTCTTTCAAATACTACAATAAAAATCCTATCCACCCCAACTTTTGAACAGTAGGTGGTACTTACAACTCATTTCATATGTAAATGTAAAGGTAAATGTTGGCCAGTATTTGTGTGTACTGCGTATTTTTATGTTTAGAGTATCTTGCTAAGATCATGCTCTTAGTTTTAACCACCAGAGTTTGCGTTCGTTCCAAATCCATCACTTACAAGGTTTCATTTCGGTTGGGATGCTGCCTTAGAAGGGAGACAGGAGACTCGGTTTGGATCAGAGCCTGACTCGGTATCGTATTTTAGCTCTGGAAATCTCTGCTGTTGTGGGTTGACGGTTCATTGTGAGACTAAAACAAATGTGTCTGTTGTGGAAACGAAAGAAAAAAAACTTCAAGGCATCAAGTTCAGAAGCCTTCAGAATCCAACTCCAGCCAGTTCCTGAGTCATCGCATAAAGCCATTTGTGTTTGGCCAGAATAGAGCACTTTTATCCAGTTGGTAACGGCATAAACAGCAGAGATGGATATCCTGAGCAGCAAATACTAACGATTTTGGTCACTTCACGTTCAGATTATGATGAGAGAAACAGCAAAGCCCAAAGGTAGCGTAATAAACAACCACTGAAACTTCAGAAGTGCTCCAATCATAACACTCAAACCGCAGTCCGCTGTGAATACACTTCTGTATTGGCTCAATGTGAGCACCTAGATTTCATGACTCTGTGAACAAGAGGTCATGAGATGCATAGAGACTCCCTTAACGTTCATTAATGTGGTCTCTTTGCTGAAGCCAGCAGGATATTCGTTTAACATCAGCATTAGAAAGCTTACAATTTGGTCGGTCTAGATGGCAATACCCTACACAACTCACATCCTTGAAAAACGATTAACACGTTCAAATTATGACATACACTAAATATAATACAAAATTAGCGGTGAAAGGTCATAAACACGTGTGTTTGATAGAAACTCAAAATTGTTGTCCTTCGTACAGTGTACCGCTTTAGGCAAGTTGACTCATTTAATATCAGCTCTGTGTGTCTTTCAGGAAAGTTATTATCATCTTATTCATCACTGTCTGTCATTTTCTTTTCTCAGAACGCACGAGAAGGGCTTCTGCCAGCCGTACCGCGGCATTGCGTGCGCTCGCTTCATAGGGAACAGGAGTATCTATGTGGAGTCTCTGCAGATGCAGGGAGAAAGTGAAAACCGCATCACTGGTGAGCACTGCTGTCCAGAAACCACTGCTGGGAACATCAGCACATACACACTGTACAGGTCAAAATTCAATTCAGGTTTATTTGTATAGTGCTTTTCACGATACAAATCGTTGCAAAGGAGCTTTACAGAAAATCTTAAGTTTCTACATTATATTTAGGAGTAGGTTATTAGTGGTGACTATGGCAGAAATGTACAGTAAAAATCATGCAGTTAGTTACAAATTACATGTAATCAAACAGAACGTGAACACTATTAAACGCAATGATTATATGTTGCGATTAAACTTATAGCAACATTTGGTAGTTTTGTATGTTGTTCCAGGGTTAGCATCATCTAAAAGTTTGGAATAAGTTGTATTTTCAAAGCCTGTTAAATGTTAAAGATAATGGCTTTCAATTATACTGTAATGATGAATAACTATAATTAATGGCTACATTTGGCTGAGATGCATCTATTTGAAAATCTGGAATCTGAGGGTGCGAAAAAATCGAAATATAAGTTCTTAGCAATGTATATTACTAGTCAAAAAATTAAGTTTTGAGATATTTACAGTAGGAAATGTACAAAATGTCTTCATGGAACATGATCTTTACTTAATGTCCTAATGATTTTTGGCATAAAAGAAAAATCAATAATTTTGACCCATACAATGTATTGTTGGCTATTGCTACAAATATACCCCAGCGACTTAAGACTGGTTTTGTGCTCCAGGGTCACATATATTTAAAATAAATAATCTTTGCTGTTTCTACATTTAATTTGGAGATTCAGTGTGAAATTATGACAATATTAATGTTATTAATCGCGGTTAATTACAGAATTTTTTGATTATTTGTTTAATCAATTGACAGCACTAAAAAGAATTGTTTACTATTTGAATACATTTTAAAATGTAATTTATTCCTGTGATGGTAAAGCTGAATTTTAATCAGTAATTACTCAAGTCTTCAGTGTCACATGATACTTCAGAAATCATTCATAATCATATCTGTATTAATAATGGTTCTTACTATTATCAATGTTGAAAAGTTTTTGCTGCTTAAGATTTTTATTCGGGATTCTTTAACTTAATAAAAAGTTCAAAAGAATAACATTGATTTAAAAAAAAAAAAAATCTTATGTAACATTTAAAATGTATTTACTGTTACTTTTGATCAATTTAATGCATTCTTGAAAAACCCCGTTTTCAGTATTTATGATATGAAAAACACCAAATCAGCATATTAGAATGATGTCTGAAGGATCATGTGACACTGAAGACTGGAGTAATGATGCTGAAAATTCAACTTTACGTCACATTTTCAAATATTTTAACATTAAAAAAAATAAAATCGCAATATTACTTTTTCGCTGTTGTTTTTATCAAGTAAATACAGCCTTGGTGAGTTTAAAAGACTTCTTTCAAAACATTTGAATTATTCCAGGTACACCAGGTTCCAAAAAGCGGATTTTCAGACTGATGCCATGCATAGAAGAACCATCCTGGATTCCCCAAACAACGTCTTAGTGAACAGTTCTTAAAATAGCAATTATAGTGTGAAAAACATTTAAACAACATTCAAAATAATCAAAAGAACAATTTTTCCACTGTGAAGAACTTTTGTGCATTGAAATGCTTCCTTGAATGTTAAAGGTTCTTCATGGAACCATCAATGCCTGTAAAGAACCTTTCATTTAAAGAGTGTAGTGTATAATGATCATAGACGCACCTTACATTCTGCTGTTTATCATTATTTTTCATTGTGTATTTCTCCAGCGGCCTTCACGATGATCGGCACCTCAACCCAGCTATCAGACCAGTGCTCTGAGTTTGCCATCCCGTCCTTCTGCTATTACGTCTTCCCTTTGTGCGAGGAGGGCACCAGAGGGCCATGGCGGCGCCAGCTCTGCCGCGACGAGTGCGAGGCTTTGGAGAATGACTTGTGCAATGCGGAGTACACCATCGCACGCTCTAACCCTCTCATCCTCATGCAGCTGGAGCTGCCCGCGTGCAACCTGCTTCCCCACCCCGGCTCGCCAGAAGCTGCCAGCTGCATTCGCATCGGCCTGCCACCGCAATGTAGGTTGACTTGACTGAACTCAAAACCATAAAATGGGGTTTAGAGCCAAGGAAGACTCAAGGGAGGGTTTAATAAGCATGAAATCCAATGTAATTGGCTCCCAAGCACCCTCAAAGAGCAGTTAAAGCGAGAGGGCCCTCTTGTGGTGCATCTAAAATTACTATGAATGATTGTCTACAACTCATACACACAAATGAATATTTCAGATACTCTGATTTTTATTTCATGTTTTGAGAGAAAGCACTTTCTAATTTTCAATCCTTCTTAAAGATTCACCCCCAAATCACAGCTGTTACAATGGAAGTGGCGCCAACTACAAAGGCACGGTCAGTGTCACGAAATCAGGCAACCAGTGCCAGCCGTGGAGCGCTCAGTATCCACACAGTCATCATCTGACGCCTGTTGAGTACCCTGAGCTCAGAGGAGGCCACAATTTCTGCAGGAACCCTGGAGGGCAAATGGAGAGCCCTTGGTGTTTCACTTTGGACCCTAATGTTAGAGTGGACGTCTGTGACATTCAGCCCTGCAGTGAGTAGAATGGCTTTATGACCCTCATGATGGGCAGGGAAAAATCTCATTTGTGATTTTTGTTGTTCTAAATTTTCTTTTTCCCCAGAGCCTCCGGAGAAAATGAAGAAGGAGATACTGTACATATTAATCCCCAGTATAGCCACTCCTCTTGTTATTGCCTGCTTATTCTTCTTGATCTGCATGTGCCGCAACAAACAGAAGGAGTCTGCTGACACCCCCACTCGCCGGCAACTCTCTGCCTCACCGAGTCAAGAAATGGAGCTGCCTCTACTTAACCAGCACAAGCATCAGGTAATCCTCACTTTAGCTTTTGAATTTCATTTGAAGTTGCATTCAAAAGCTGCAATTTTTGCATTCACAGCTCAGTTTGGACCCAACTGAACATATGATTATAAATTAGTAATAAATTATTCTCTTTTTTTTTCAACTAATATTTTGCACCTGATCAGTAACTTAATGAGTAAATGCCCAAAAGTCAAAGATTTGTGTTATTACCATGTTATTACTACATGTATTACCATGTTACTACTACATTATCCCTTTTTTAGTAATGAAAAGAGAAATGTTTTGAAATTGTGATGCAAGGAAAAAATCCATGAATTATTTTATGAAATTTATGAGAATATATAATCTGAGAGTTTGCAGTATTCAGTGAATTAAAACAATTTAATGTATTAATTTCATAATTTAATTCATTTGTAATTGCAAGTTACGACTGTCCAAATTTTATTTTCTCACACATCAATATTACTCTTAAAAGTTTTTCAAAGAACAATATATTCATTTTATTCATTCATTTAATCTACATAAACTATCATGTTAAGATGAAAAATGTATTTTTCTTTCTGCAGCGGTTCATCAATAGGTGTGCACATTCATGTTTATCAACAAAATCCAGTCCCAAATATGTGAGATATTGGAATGAGGCTAAATACATTTTACTTAACAGTTTTTGAGACAAATGTAAAAAAAAAAAAGGCTGCATAACATCACGTGTAAAACCTCATTTCCAAATGTACTCAAAGGTGCAAATTTTTATTAAATGCTGCATCTCTTAAAATTTTTAAAAATGTTGTGTAATACTTTAAATACTTGTGGCATTTTTAGAAGTTATTAATCTCTTAAAATGAACCTTGATGTATCATTATGATTAGTGAGCCAATGCCTATTAAGTTTTGTCGTCATATCCGATGTGTAACTGCACATTTTGCCTCTTCAATTGAGCACAAGCAGACTTGAAGATTTCTTATTGTCTTTAATTCCCAGGCGAAGCTACGAGAACTCAACCTGTCTGCAGTTCGGTTCATGGAAGAGCTTGGAGAGGACCGTTTTGGAAAAGTCTACAAAGGTCACCTCTACGGTACAGCTCCAGGTGAACAGACACAGGTGGTGGCTATAAAGACGGTCAAAGACAAGGACGAGGGACCTCTACGGGAAGAATTTCGCCATGAGGCCATGCTCCGGTCCCGCCTACAGCACCCCAACATCGTCTGCCTTTTGGGTGTGATAACGAAAGAACAGCCCATGAGCATGATCTTCAGCTATTCGGGCCACGGTGACCTCCACGAGTTCCTGGTCATGCGATCCCCTCACTCGGACGTCGGCAGCTCTGATGACGACAAAACCGTCAAATCCACTCTGGAACAGGCAGACTTCCTACACATCGTCACACAGATAGCAGCCGGGATGGAGTATCTTTCCAGCCACCACGTGGTACACAAGGATCTGGCTGCTCGTAACATTCTGGTTTGCGATAAACTCAACGTAAAGATCCTGGACCTTGGGTTGTTCAGAGAGGTCTACTCAGCCGACTACTACAAGCTGATGGGCACCAGTCCCTTCCCAATCCGTTGGATGTCCCCGGAAGCCATATTGTACGGCAAGTTCTCCACCGATTCAGACATCTGGTCCTACGGCGTGGTGCTATGGGAGATATTCAGCTATGGCCTCCAGCCGTACTGCGGCTATTCCAACCAGGATGTGATTGAGATGGTTCGCAACAGACAAGTCCTTTCCTGCCCAGATGACTGTCCAGCCTGGATTTACACACTGATGCTAGAGTGCTGGAATGAGTTCCCTGCAAGAAGGCCGAGATTCAAAGACATTCATGCCCGGTTGCGCACCTGGGAGAGCTTGTCCAACTACAACAGCTCAGCGCAGACCTCAGGAGCGAGCAACACCACTCAAACCAGCTCCCTCAGCACAAGCCCCGTCAGCAACATCAGCAATGCTCGCTACGTTAGTCCCAAAAAGTCTTCCCCATTTCCCCAGCCTCAGTTTGTGTCCATGAAGGGCCAGATGCGCCCAATGGTGCCACCCCAGCTCTACATCCCAGTCAACGGCTACCAGCCAATGCCGGCTTATCCGTACATGCAGAACTTCTACCCCATGCAGATCCCAATGCAGATGCCTCCGCAGCAGCTGCACCCACAGTTGGTCGCCAAGGCTGGATCGCACCACAGCGGCAGCGGATCCACCAGCACCGGCTATGTGACCACGGCACCCTCCAACGGATCTGGCACGGAGAAGGCGGCCCTTATGAATGAAGACCTGAAGGGGGCGGAGGAGGATTTCGCTGACGGAGCCTCTCAAAGTGGCCTGCACAACGAGGACCTTTCTGTTCCAGAGACAGAGCTCCTGGGGGACAATGACAGCCCACACACCAAGAACAATGAAATCAACTTGGAAGCGTAGATCATCTTTTAGATTGGTTAGATGGGAAGAATCATTTTCTGAAGTTTTTCTCAGTTGTACAGGTTTAAAAAGTGAAGGGAAACCAGTGAATGACACATGGACGTAGTGTTATTTATGGGTTTTTTGTTTTATCAGCAGCCACTGATGCTGTTGGAGATATTTTTATGAGAAATGTCAGCTTCACCCATGAGCTGCAATTTTTGTAGTCTATGATGAAGAATCGAGCTTTCAGCCCTTCAGCTTTGGGGTCCGGTTGCAGATGATACAGCGGAGGACATCTTGTGGGTTTAGTTGTTTTAATCAAATTGTTGCAAAGCTATTCAGAAGAATGCATGTTCTTACTGTTGCTGTGCAACATGAAACATCATTTCAAGCATGTAGTGGGAACCATTCATTAATGTGACCTTCTCAGTTGGTGGTGTCATTGAGAACAAGTCATTACAAGATTAAATGTATTTCTTGCTGGAGGGATTTGGTAAATGATATGCATGATGAAACCTCATCATGGATCACGATTATTGGACTATAAACGATCTGGATGTGCAGAGACATGGATGCTGACCCCAAGACATTTGTGTCTTTTTTTTTTTTTAGAAGTTGCTTTTATAAAACTTTGTTTGTAAAGATTTGTAATTTATGCCATTGATTCTCTTGAAGATTTGTAACTGGTTTGTAATGTTCTTTATCTTATTTTGTTTAGCCTGTAGTATTACTTTAAAGTCATACCAACCAGAAACTTGCTTTCTACACAGATGTTATTAACAAACATTAACCATATATTGTGTTCATCCAGGCACGTGGAGAATCCAATAAAGTAATACATAATGTGATATTACTTGTGGGGTTTCCTCAGCTTGTATACAATCTAGACATTGGAAAAGCATTTTGCTATGATATTGTAATTAAAATAGCACAATCGCGTATTTTATATGACTCATTATTTGTACTTGGTGAAAGATTAACTGAGTGAGTGATGTGTGCTGGTTCATGTTAACCAATGACTGTAAAGTAGGCGTTCTTATTTCCCAAAAAAGGCGGGACCACAGTAATAACTCATATATTCTCCACTTTTGGCAGACAAACTGCAAATAATTTACACTTGCATACAGGACTGATACTTATGCAGTAATACACGTGTGCCTGCTGAGATGTCAACAGGTACTTGTTGCTCCACGCATGATGAACTGACTAGCATCAGCGGTTTACGGAATGCCTACCAGTTTCACGCGGCGCCCAGCCTCCGTGCAAACAGCGCAACGCGACGGAAAAGACAGTTTACGCCCGATGAGCAGAAAGACAGTAATTACTGGCTTAAACGGACTCGTAATAACGAAGCTGCGAAGAGGTCTCGCCAGCGCAAGAGGATGGAGGAACATCTTCTGGAGTCGCGCGCCGTCACGCTTCAACGAGAGAATGACAAACTAAAGGCTGCGCTCTCTGCAGTCCATCACCACAGCACGGCTCAAAGTAACCCGATGGATGCTGCTTTTGGGTTCCCTCTTGGACTGCCAAATGACTGTTATCCGCGCAGTTTTGCCGTCCCTACAACTGTGTTACCACTGCGCAGTCTGCCTCATTGCCCATTTTCTGGTTGTTGCGGAACAATATGTCCTGAAACGAATCTTTTTCGCTCGGTTTTCGATTTGGCATCATACCCTGTGCTGAAAAACTCTGCCAATGATAATACTACGAAATCCCCGCGCATCAGTTTATTGGATGGTTATCATCCAATGGGCAGGTACAGTCATGGAACCAATGCATGCACCAGCGGAGCGTATGTGAGGAATAGAGTTTTTGCGAATGGAAATGATTCGGCTCAAACGATGCGCGAGCTGCCGGAGGACAGAAACGCATTGGCGTATAATCCCAAAACATCGTCTTCTGATCCGGCGCAGAATTACGCGAGGCAGCCTGGACCGATCGGGGGTGAAACGCAAACAAATGCGGCGGAACGAACTTGCCAACACCAAGCGACCACGCAGTCCGTTCTGCTGCCGCACAAACTGCGCTACAAAGTTGGTAACGCAAGGTTTGCGTCCACGAATTTTCCATCTTAATGGAAACCAAGAAAGGCAGACGAGGCGTTCATACTACTTTTTTTCTTTTTCATTACAGATGTGTTACTGTCTGTCATGAAAAGATTGTCATTGTTATTGCATTTGTTTAATTGCTCACATTTAAGTAAAACAAACAACAAAAAAAGAATCACTTACCTTGCACTGTGAATCTGTAGTTGTAATACCTCTTAAATAAAAGGTATTGTTTCTGCACACGTGAGTGCTTTGTATGTGTTATGCACTGAACACTGAACGTTTTTCTTGACTGCATAATCAACATCAAAACCTATGCATCTTACTTTCAAAATGCGTATGAAATGTTATAAAGGAAAAATCGATGCTTATTGGTATAATATTGTGTTAGGTTGTTTCTAAATGTGCATTTGAACGAATGCCAGCGCAATCAAAACGTTTCTTTTTCCACTGGATGGCGCACTCATCCACATCTTATTTAATGTAGGTCATCTTGGGCGCCACGTTGTGCAACTCCTTTAGTTTTAGGTTACATCACATCCACACCTGTTATATCATTAGACAGATATAAATTATATGTTAGCCTACATGTTGACAATTTCATAACACACGCATTTATATATATTCAAACTAGTTTTAGTTGGTGGAGAAAAGCTTACGGCGGTCATTGAGTTAATGATGCTGAGAAAATCACAAATTGGAACTGATTGTGTCCTTTAAACGAGGTAATAATGCATAACACCATTTATGTAAGTCTGTTTGAAAAGGAGCCATTCTGCTGTAAACTTTTCCCTGTTTCTTTGAATACCACAAGGAGGCTTGATTTCTTTCAAACAGAAGATGTGGCCGTTGATATTTTGGTAACAGCTGCATACACGTCATCCAAATTTGAAGTAATTAAAATTAGACGGGCAATGGTTAGAATAATCGCTATATAATTGGGCTTTATTCATTTCTATATTAAGATTATTGCAGTTATTTTAATGATACTAGTTCTGCTACTACCTACAACATCAATACCCTAATAATAAAGTATTAATGAACGCCGTATAGTCATGGTTAAATATATAATATTTATGTAATGTTTGACATGTAGAACTTTCTGGATGGCCATAAACAAAAGTTTCACTGTAAGCATTTTTAGTAGGCTATAAAAAAAATATACACTATAGCCAACAAGGTTTTCTCAGACTGTACTATAGGACTCCCCACTATGTATATTACTGTTCATTCTTATGGAGTCGTTATTGCTTATGTGAACCAGACTGCTATTAATGAGGAGCGATTCATTGGCTCAAATCGGAAGATGCTGTATTTGGATTGGTCGCGAGATGTGCCAGTCAATGGACGCTGCCAATACACTTCTGTAGTGACCTACTAACACAGATCCATGAGGCAGCAGTCACTCCGGCAGGAAAACGCAGGAGAAACACAAGTATTATTTCCAGATGGGATTTTATTACTGCTGATGAAACACTTCTGGTCGCTTTGAATGTTTTTATATGCATTATTTATCCATCTATTTGGACCTTTGCTTATAAGAGGTAAATGCTTTCTTCTTTTACCGTGAGGCTTACATGAAACGGATAGGGCTCGTTTGGGGTGTTTCAACCGGTAGCCGGTATATGGGTTATAACAGATTAATACAGTAAGGCAACTTTCAACGTGCTCTATTTTCAATATGTGCGCCATACTTATTTTTCGCACAACATCATGTCAGTGCAGACATGTTTTAGTGTTTAATCTAAACGCTTATGGATTATTGTTACTTGTACAGTGCCATATTTTTGTACCGCACATTACTTGTATGATATTTTTGAAAATCAAAACATAATAGGGGCATTGGGAGAAGGGGTGGCACAGTGACCCACTATTCATCGTGGGTGGGTGTATCAGGCTCCCATGGTCAATACATGATACATTTAGACCTTATGCAATTTAATATAATTTAACATAAAATGATATTAAATATAGATCTGTGTTGCATTCGTACAAAATTTTGCAGTTGCTTTAATAGTAGGCTAAACGTTAATAATATGTACAAGAATTTCCGTTTCTCTCCGTTCAAAAACGAACGCTTGTTTGCATTTATTGTGTAACAGTGACTGATCATCTTACAGTCCTTGCACAATAACGGAAGCTGGGACACTTCTGACAAAAAGACTGCAACGGCACGACATCAGAAACGAGCTGTTGATTAATGCCCAGCGATAGCGGTTATTTATTCTGACTATCTGTAAAAACCGATAGGCCTATCTTTAATGTATGGCTAAGGTTAATGTTTCACGCGCACAGATCAGACTGTCCGGAGTGGCTGTGTCGGGATGGGGTGAATGCATTAAAGGCCTGTCAAATAACAACACAGCAAGGGTATGGCATGTGTATACGCATTTTAAACCCGATTTAAGCGTAAACGTATCACTTCACGCCAGCCAACTTTGTTGTAGCCATCTTTTTATTATTCCTTGGAGACGCAGCCATGCATCCGAAAACCATAACACTCACATGTAGTCTCTGTTTCAATTAAAAAAAAAGTGTGTCGCCATGAACCATTATAGCAAAAATAATACAAGCCCTTGATTGTCGAGTTGCGAGATGTTTCAGTCGCATTTTCTAGCGCCCTTATATTGATTAATTCGTCTCTGTTCAGCCACGTGTGATGCTGGCTGGTCGCATTCCTTTGTTCCCTGCGCTGTAGTCTGCGCCTATACTGGAGCCTAAGTTCAAGCCTGGCTGTGTTTACAGTCTGTTAATAGTGTTATGATCGAGCGCACTGCTAAGTTACTACAGAAAACTTAAGTTTATGGCCTCAGCCAGGTTTAGATGAGGTAATTCCAGCTGTTTGATCTGCAGGCTAAAGGTCATTGTCAGGTCTCCAAATCGGTCTCCTGCAACGTTGTGAACTAATACCGTACTTCTTTGAAAGGGTTGCCAGATTTTAATGTAATCACGACTACATTATATTAGTGTTAACTACATTATGCGTTTGAAAGCGTGAGCTAGCTGTTGCATTACTTTGAGCATGCGACCCGCCTCAAAAATGGTGACATAATGGGGCAGAGCATAATTTGAAGATTACTGTATGTTTTAATAGTCACGTTTCGACTTGTGTGACATCACGATGTAAAACTTTTAATATTTCCTGTCCGTCTTTTTTAAAAATAGAAACACTGTGCACGCTGTTACTTTTCTCTCTTCGCTAAAAATAATTTCCCCTGATGATAATATTTCAGGCTTTTCAGCAATCACGTCCAGTGCGTTTTCTATCAGCTGTTTATGATCAGAACTACAGATGTCAGACCGCGAATGATTCACTCTGATCTAATCGGTCAAACGGGTTTGCAAAAACATTTGAAATAGTTGGCGATTCATTCTGACACGGTTACAGCGGTCTCTCACAGTAATGGGATACTTTATAAGCCAGAAAACAAAAAGTTTGCTGGATGAGTTGGATATTTACATACAACCAATTGTAGGAAAAAGAAGTTGCAAATGTCTTCTATCCTTTGTGAGCGATAAAGCAGCTCTTTAGTTATATTCATAACCGTATCAAAATATGGGGACACTTTTTTGATTGGGGTGTCTAATGTGTCTCTGTTTTCATCTCACCAGATCCATTACAAAATTCTCTGGAACTGACTTCACAAAAGAGGACACATGACTTCTATAGCACTTGGTCTACGATGAAATGTCTACTTAAAACCAGAGTCAACTAATGAGCTTATGCAATCTTGATGACCACATTGTGTAATATGCAAGCCATTAAGAAGGAGCCCTCGTGCACTGGGCCCTACAGTGGAGAGGATGCCTTGGTGCTGGCAGTGGCTTTGCAAGGGACAGACAGGGACCTGATTAACCACAAGCTGTCCACCATGCCCTTTAAGAACAAGTCCACCACCTGTCGCAGAAAACGCGAGTTCATACCAGACGAGAAGAAAGACAACCTATATTGGGAAAGGAGGCGCAAGAACAACGAAGCAGCCAAACGTTCACGAGAAAAGCGCCGACTCAACGACATGGTTCTGGAGAACAAGCTCATGGCCCTCGGGGAAGAGAACGCATCGCTGAAAGCCGAGCTTCTGTCGCTTAAACTCAGGTTTGGCTTAGTGAGCTCAGCGACTTACGCTCAGGAGGTGCAGAACATTTCCAGTTCCACTGCTGCACTCTATCAGGAACTTATCCCAGCCAGTGCCGCCAAGGGTTCTTACCCAAGTGAGCTCGAGCCAGCGCGTTTAACCAGCAGCCACATATCAGTCATCAAGCACTCACCTCACAGCGCCTTGTCCGATGGATCCGACTCAAGTATGGTCACCCAGGGGAGCCCACTTATAAATATATCCCGAACCCCTGACAGCATCAAACAAGAAACCCTGGAAACCGGCAGATATGCCAAGGACAGGGCAAGTCCATATGAACTGTACAGGAACTACCTTAGCAGCCCTTTCCCTGGGAGCTACTCCCAGCCATCGTCGTTCTTGCAAATCGCCAGATCGTCTAGCAATTCGCCACGAACATCTGACGGTGATGACGGGGCTGTAAGCAAGTCCTCAGATGGAGAGGATGAACAGCAGGTCCCGAAGGGTCCGGTTCCACCCAGGGCCGATTCACAGAGTGTGATTGTGTCGACCCTCAAAGTGCCAGATGCCAGTGCCTCAGCTTTGCCCCACAAGTTGAGGATCAAAGCCCGGGCCATCCAGATCAAAGTGGAGGCTATTGATCCCGACTATGAATCATCTGGCAAGTCCTCCTTTCCCATTGACATGTCTGCAAGTAGATGCTACCAAATGAATCGGTACGTTTCACCCGAGTACATTCAGTCATCTCTAAGCCCGATGTCCTTCCAGATGACTGATGTTCAGGACTGGGGTCAGCAGCCGAAGGAATGGCACAAAGATCACCCGGAGGAACCAACTAACTGCAAACACCGGCACTGTCCAGACTCACCGAGACCTATGCCTAACCAACTCATCGCCGACCTTAAAAGCGACTCGTATGCTAGCTCCGATTCTGAGAACTTGTACTTGAAACAGGGCATTGCTGATCTGTCGGCAGAAGTGGCCTCCTTGAAAAGACTGATTACTAAACAGCAAGCGTCTGTTATCGAGTCCACGAAAAGCACTACTGAAATTGACTCATTATGAAAAGGATTTTTCTGAAACTAAGTTCCCTCTATTTGCACAACGCCTGTTTTCCACTGTGTTCGCTACTGCACTGTGCGGTTGTTATGGTGTCAAAGAGCTGCACTTCATTGAGAAGAATGGTGTTTTGTGCACTTACTGTTGTAGTTTGGCGTGTCTTCTTGATGACTCCATTTGTAGACCAAAAATTGGGCTACTGCTAATGTTAACTTCTCAATTTATTGTACATTGTATGTTCTCTTTTGTTTACAATAAATGCAAGCACTGAAATACTTGAGTCTTTTCCATCTTCCTTGCTTATTTAGCAAAACTTTTACAAGAATATTAACTCTTGAATATTACATATTCTGAGGAAATAACTAAAAAGGTCACACTCGCCAACTGTAGCTATAGAATATAACAACAACAGATATACTCAATAATTCTGAGTGCTCATTAATGCAGTGTATAAGTGAGCAAATAACATTTAAGATTGCACAATGCCTTATATGGTGAATCATCTCATGAATAATTGTAATAACAGTTATAATACATTATAATACTTACCTATTTTTGGTTATAGCTTTTTAAAAAATGGTGATTTACAACACACAATGAACACACTGTAAGCCACAAAGAATTATAGTTCTCATAATGTTTTATAAGCTTATGTCATGATGGTTTAAGATCTACGCAATAGCTTATCACATTTTATGAGCGGAGCCTTCTTTTAAACATCCAAATGGCTTTATAATGTTGTCATAATATTTATGTGGTCTTTGTCTGCCTTAAGTAAATAAGTAACAGGTAAGTCTTTTAAACAGAATATATCATGAATGATTTATATTGCACATTTGTTGTATTTATTATAATATCAACACAGTTATACTGCATTGTTTCAGATGTAAAAAGTCTAGCATGAGTTGAACTACCACATAGGTAAAATTGATCAAATACTCAAATCTGAACAACCACCCCAACTACTGTTAAGATTTAGTCAAATAATATGGAGATCTTTACCAATGTCAAGATATGAGCCTTATAATACATTATGCATATATTTTAATGTGTTAAGACTATCCTTATAATGCATCATAGATACAGGATTCATAGAAATGTATACCTAATGTTTAAACATTAATAGCAAAATGAAACAATGTGTGACTTTCTGCAAGGACAAAATTAGGGAGACTAGGTTATCAGTTAGAGGTGACTGTTCGACTAAATTTAAGAAAACGGTCTTTGGACAATCAAATTTTTCAGGTAGAGCAGCAGAAAGATGGACTTCAGTACCTGTTTATATTAGAGTGTACAACATTTTGTATTGTTGAAACTACACTCAAAGTATGGCTTAAGGAAAACCAAATATGTGATCACTGAGTTTGATGTGATATTGTATGTATGGTATTGCGTATGATGACGGAGTATTGTAATTTTGTACCCAGGGACTGCATATGCAAATTAGCTTTATAGCTAACTCTGGTAAAACATGCATGGTCCCAGTTAAATAAATGAAATAAACTAAAAAAAAGAAAAAGAAAACTAAAAACATGAAAAATCGATGTCCTTTTGATAATCAGCCTAAACTGGGCCTTCAACCAGTGGTGGTTCTCAACTGGTTTTTGCTTCAGGAAACCAGATTTACTTATATTTAAAATTAATATAAATATAATTAATTACCATTGACTGTACAAATTATTAACAAAGGCAGAATAGGAGAACAGACACTTTTGGATTCCAAATGTCTCTTCAATGGTCTGTTGCTATAAAATGCACTGGTATTGATGCAAACCATGTTTTTCCTTGCGGAGGGAGAATCTATAACACTCTCTAGGCAGTATAACCTGGTTAGTCTTACAGGTTTGCAAATAATGAGGAAAATTTGCATACTACCGTATATACTTGACATTGTACTATGCATGCCCTGCTAAAAAAACAATAGAAGCCCAGTAGAAACCATCACAGAAATTCCAATGGTTTCCATTAATATAAACCATTTGCTTTTCCCAGTAAAACCATTACAAAATTCCTTTTTGTAGTGTGTTTTGGGCATTTTTCCAATAGAACTTAACATCCCACCAATAGAATCCATCACATACCAGTAGACACCATTATAATTTCCATTAAAACCAATACAATTCCCATTAAAACCATTACATTTTCTATTGTGTTTTTCAGCAGGGTGTTGTTGGCTCTTGTGAGGAATCATACGCCAAAATACTAGATTTGTAAGTCGCGTATGCTAAATGAGTAAAGCTAAATGTCAATGACAAATGGCGCACAGGTCTTTATAAATTTACCATGTGAATTGTGTACAGGCTGTATATTTTACCTAAAGATCTAAGAAGTATGCTGAAGTTCATCGCTCTCCTTACTGCGTAGAAATCCCGCCGCCGCAGAGAAACCGCGGTCACGTGACCTGAAACAAGCGCGTCACTCGCAGGTCAGAGTTGAAAGTCGAGGAAAGCTGAAGCATGGCGGCTTTAGTGAAGTGCAGAGCGCTGTTTCAGCCTTTCCGATCTCAAACAAACGTTATCAGCGGCGTGTGCAGATCGGACAGTGTTTTGCACGCATTTCTTACCAAGAGAGCGCCTCATTGTGTGCGGCTGTGCAGCTCCGACGTTAAGTCTGGAGATGACCTTATCGTTAGATACCTGGACGGTGCAGACTCAGGTAGAGCACGAGATAGTGAATGACAGACCGCAGAGTTTGTGTAGCGGATTCATATGCAATGCAAACACGTACTCGGCAACTTCTCTCATAATGCCCCATTATTTAACCCTTTCAGTGCCCTGTTACTGCAAGAAGCTGTCAGTCATTTGTCTTTAATAAATGCCAAATCTGCTCAATACTCTCAATATTATTATATATTCCTAGCTAATATTAGACTTTCTTGTCACTTCAAGGGTCTGTTTTAGTTGTCATGATTTTTCATACATTTTCTTGCAGTTTGTTAACTGTTTATTGTGTGTAACTGTTATTGTGTTTTAGGGATTGTTGTTTTGGGGATTAATCGCCCTCAATCTAAAAATGCCATCAGCAAAAATCTTGTTACCATGGTGAGTATTTTTACAATGTTACTTGTCAAAATGTAATGGTTAATCACTAATGGCTACTGCATGAGTACCTAATACTTAAAAAAAAAAAAAAAAGCATTGTGACATTTTTTTTTTAATTAACAAAAGTACCATGGTATTCTTAGATGTACTTTAGAATTGCCTGTACACTCTAAAAACTAATGTTATGACGCAAAACAGTTTGCATCAATCTTTTTGAGTTGTGACTACTTCTAATGAAATTGTTCAACCATGGAATAACTTTAGAAGGAACTAAATTTGTACTTTACTAAATCACTTCATTTCATCATTTGTTCTCCAGTCCTATGCTGTTAAATCCACTGTTCAGTTTTATATTCGATTAATACAGCTTACCATTATATTAAGAAATCGATTAACACAGAAGTTTCAGTTATGTTGACATAATAATGTTGCAGCTAAATGTTTAATTAAATCAGTAAATTAGTTTTTAACTTGAAACCATTCATTTGTTTAAGTTGTGGTAACAGGTGAATAGTATATTCAATCGCTTTGGATAAAAGTGTCTGCTAAATAAATATTATAAAATATTTAGATAAATGTAAATATTCCTTACAACAGTGGACCCTGTTAATTCCTTCCATCATCTCTGAGGCACAAATGTTAGGATTTGATGCGATAACAAATGAGAGCTAGGACATACTTAATATCCCCCTTTTTATGATTTGTTTTGTTTTTGCTAGATGTCAGAAGCTCTCGACTCATTGAAGAGGGACAACAGAGTGCTTACTGTAGTTTTGTGCAGTATGGTGCCTGGAATATTCTGCGCAGGTATTTAGCCACTGAAGTTGTTTAATGCAAATTGTATACAGCGTCACAGGGTTTGATTGGATTGTGTGGGTTACACTAACATCCACATATATTGTTGGTATGATATTATTGGTTGCACACAGTTTTGGTTAAGTCAAGAGAAGTTGGGTACATGGGTGGATAAAGTTGTTACTTTTTTGTTGAAAGACTGAAAACAAACATTGCCTTCAAAATATGGTGAATTGGGAATCATACATAATTAAGATGTAGTGATGCTGAACTTCATACCATTTATACAAATGTAAATGTGGGACAGCAAAAACACTAGTACATGCAAAATTTCATCTGCTGCATACGAAAGTTTGGTGAACATTGACTTGCATCCAGTTTGCATAATAAAAAGACACTTCAACACACAAAAAAAGAGCATTTTTACATTCTGATGAAATCTGCAAAGTATATTACAGCAGCTTTAAACCATGCTTATTTATTTAAAAAGTAGTTCTGTCAAACGATTAATCGCGATTAATTGCATCCAAAATAAAAGTTTTTGTTAATGTGTGTGTGTACTGTGTATATGATCATATTTATATATAAATACACACATGCGCATATATATTTCAGAAAAGTATGTTATGTTTATATATTAAATATATTTATATATAAATATATACATGTAAATGCATTTAAATATTTTCAAAATATATGTGTATGTATGTGTCTTTATATATACATAATAAATATACACAGTATACACACACATATATTATGTAAACAAAAACTTTTGGATGCGATTAATCGCGATTAATTATTTGACAGCACTATAAAAAAGTTAAAGGGATAATAGTAAATACTTTTTTTGTCTATAAATGTTTCGAGCACATTTCCATAGTCACTGAGTCAGCAGTGGCCTGTTGCATGAAGCTAGATGAACAAACTCAGAGTAGCTTTAGAGTCGACAAAACCAAACAATTCAAAAGCTTAAAAGAAAATACATATTGATTAGTCATTTTAAAAGATTTATAGATCGAAACTTATTTATAGGCTGTATATATTTAAATTAATTCAAATGCAAATTTAATATTATTTGCCAGCTCATATAATATTTTTAAATATATAATTATGAATAATTATAATTCATATGATATGAATATAATAATTAGCAGCAAAAGGCAATTTTGTCTCTGAAATTTTTCTACTCTAAACTGCTTTAATTTGTAGCAAGAGATACGGGGGAGTGGAATAATTGCATCTGATATCTGTCACTTTGCTCACAGCTGATTGGTCCAGTTTGGGTTTGCGATCTCTAACCCAGAATAAAACCTGCTCTGGAGCAGGGTAGCTGTGTAGCGTAAGTTACCATGTTGACGAAACCCGCTCAAAACCAACCCGTCTTCTTGAGCCTGAAAACTCCGTGTTTGCTTAAACTAAACACAAACTTACCTGAGTAAATCCCCAAACCGGCTTCGTGCAGCAGGCCTCAGATCATCTCATTAAAACTGATCATTACTGCATCAGCCAGTTCAGAATTGAAGTAAACTTGCCTTTAAATTTGACAAGGCAAACCAATGTGAATGTACCAACCAATGCCCGTGTCATTACAGTTTCATTATTTCAAGCACACAGATCTTTGAGCTAAAATCGGCCGCTTTTCAATGTCTTTCACAAGAACTTAACTTTGCATCAACGCATGTTTGTCTGAACAGGCGCAGACTTAAAAGAAAGAGCAAAGATGCAGCAAAGTGAAGTAGGACCATTTGTTACTAAAGCAAGAACACTAATAACAGAACTTGGTAAGTTAAGCTTAATAGGTATTCCTCAAATTTATTTGATATTGCCATTATTTAACCAAACAGCTAATATTTATTTAGTTAGCACCATGAGCGAATTTCATACAGTCACATTATGCTTAAGGTCATTGTGTAATTGTACAATGTAAATACCAGTTGCAGAGATGGATAATGTTTCAAAGAGTTATGGGTAATGTATTTTACATCCTATTAGCTATCATTGCTTGTTATTACAGTTTCATTATTTCAGCCAATGGAAACCCTGCTTTCTAGATATCAGCTCAGCCATTAAAAACAAACAATTGACTGCAAATCAGAAAAGTGTTTATATATGAGAAGTTCACTGTTCATTTAATGGTTAATCCAGTATTGGGCATTTGATGAAATGTTTTAGGTACTCTTCCCATGCCAACGATTGCAGCCATTGATGGGGCGGCTCTTGGAGGAGGTCTTGAAATGGCTCTTGCCTGTGACATCAGAGTGGCAGGTAGAACATGTGGTTCATCTCATGAGTTTATATGAACACACACTGTAGCTGATTCACTCAGTTCAAAATGAATGATTTTAATTAAATACTGAATATTATTATTGGCACATGCACAAGTGTGGGATCAACAACAACCTAAAATGGTTTAAAGGGGTCATGACATGGATTTTCTTTTATTATTTTAATATGTCCCTCGAGGTTTACTTATAATGTTAATAAAGTTTTTTGCACATAAAAACCCAACAAATAAAACGAGCCGTTTTTGGAGCGTGATTAAATAAATGCTTTGCTTATAACGAGGAGGAGGTTTTAAGCTATGAAACTTGCAGGATGTTTTAATCGTACAAAGACCTCTTATATGCCAAAAGATCAAGGCAAATTTGATTTCTCATGTCATGACCCCTTTAATGGTTTAATAAGTGTATCTTGGTTCACTCAGTGTTGTGAATTAACATTTCTTCATTACGCTGTCAGATAGCAGATGGCTTCTTTCATGCGTTCTCCTCTCACACCCAGATTTAGATTTAGGAAGTCTGTGCATGATGCTATAGCAGGTCTCCTGCACTTCTTCAAATGCATTTCACACCATATGTTTTCACACAAGGCTCCTTTTTTTTTCAAATGTGGATATTTAAGGTTTATATTCAGTGTAATTGCACATTGACTCAAAGTTGTGCTGCTGTAAAAAATGTGGAAATTATAGAATGCCTTAAGAATAACAAAGTATTTAAAAAAAAAAATGAATGTGGAATATTATTTAGTGTTCTTTTCAGATGCCTCTGAAATTGTTTTCATGGTTTCAAACTGTGAAATAAACTGGCTGCCTTTGAGTATTTTGACAGGTGTGAGAATGGTTTATATTTAATGCGCTGAAAAACAAAACTTGTTTGTGAAATTTAAGTGTTACATTTGTGCATTTTTTTTCCCAAAGCAAATTAAACTAATTTCACTTGTTGATCAGTTTATTTATGTGCTGTTCAGTGTCACAAGAAAGTAACTAATGATCAGTAAAGTATTAATTATTGATAAAATAAAGTGTCTTTTAATTGGAGCACAGTTAGTATGAGTATTTTTATTATCTATTATATTGTATGCATCATAAACCTGATTATTTTATGCTGTTTACCTGATTTAAAATGTGTGATTTCTGAAGGCATTCATATTTTTCAGGGTCTTCTGAGATTTATCTCTTTGAAATCAAATAGTCTAACTGATTCTCCACACTTTGACCTATTTTACAGCTAGCTCTGCTAAGATGGGACTAGTTGAGACTAAATTAGCCATCATCCCGGGCGCTGGTAAGTGCCTCTGTCTGTATTTGTAATTACTTCTGAGTTCTTCTGAAAATCAAAGAATTGTGATCAATTGTCTTCTTTATTGTTTTTGCATTGGTTTGAACCAAAAGTATATTCAAATACTAATCAGCCATAAAAAGTGTACAGTGAGTAAGAACAGTGCTATGATCTCGCTGCAAATGACTGAATGATTTAAGATTCACCCATTCTGAGACTCTGTTAATATGCTGCCTTACAGGCAATTGTCAGTGTATACAGCAAGTCATTTAGGCAATAAAATAAATTTAGTTTGTGCCAAGTGTTTCAGTAAAGTTTAATTGGAAACTTTTTGCATCCCTTTTTATTGAATCATATCATGAGACTTGTGGATCATATCAAAAAATGTGTGTATTGTTACAGACCTATAAGGCAGCTCACTAGGTTTCGGAGCACAGCTTGTATCTCATAATAACAAACTGGGCCAAATACTTCCAACTGCCAGGAAAAGGAAAACAGAACACAATAAAATTATTATTCAAAGAGATGTTTTCTTTAAAACATCTGTGCATCATTTCCTGGAGCTGCTGTTTTGTTTCAAATATACAATTGTGCTCATAAGTTTACATATCCCTTGCAGAATATGGAAAATGTTAATCATTTTTACAAAATAAGAGGGATCATGAAAATTGAATGTTATTTTTTTTATTTAATACTGTCCTGAATAAGCTATTTCGCATAACAGATGTTGTCCACAAGACAAAACAATAACTGAATTTATAAAAAAAATGACCCTGTTCAAAAGTTTACATACCCTTGAATCTTAATACTATGTGCCGTTTCCTAGATGATCCACGACTGTTGTTCTGTTTTGTGATAGTTGTTCATGAGTCCCTCATTGGTCCTGAGCAGTTAAACTGCCTGCTGTTCTTCAGATAAATCCCCCAGCTCCTGCACATTCTTTGGTTTTCCAGCATCTTCTGCATATTTGAACCCTTTCCAACAGTGACTGTATGATTTTGAGATCCATCATAGTTTCTTAAGTACAGTACCAAATGAAAAAATATAATCTTTTATGATGTGCTATTTACACATCTTCATCCTGTTCAAAAGTCTAAACCCTCTGGCTCTTAATGCATTGTGTATGAGTCCCTCAGTTGTCCTCCATGTGAAAAGATGGATCTCAAAATCATTCAGTCACTGTTGGAAAGGGTTCAAATATGCAGAAGATGCTGGAAAACCAAAGAATGTGCGGGATCTGGGGGATTTTTCTGGAGAACAGCAGGCAGTTTAAAAGGCTCAGGACCAATGAGGGACTCATGAACAACTATCACAAAACAGAACAACAGTCGTGGATCATCCAGGAAATGGCACATAGTATTAAGATTCAAGGGTATGTAAACTTTCGAACGGGGTCATTTTTTATAAATTCAGTTATTATTTTGGCTTGTGGAGTATATATAAACATCTGTTATGTGAAATGGCTTATTCAGGACAGTACTAAACAAACAAATAACATGCAATTTTCATGATCCCTCTTATTTTGTTTCAATTATTAACATTTTGCACATTCTGCAAGGGGTATGTAAACTTATGAGCACAACTGTAGCTTTGTATCTGAAGTTAGAATAGCAGCAGAACTGTAAATATTTCTGATGTGCCTGTAAGTGATTTTCACAGATTTTCAAACTGTTGCAGAACTGCATAGTAAAGATTTGTGCTCCAAATTCAATATAAAATATATTATAATTATATACTATTAAAAAATCTAGACAAAGAATGTGGATGCTTTGTTGTTGTCTTAATGTAACATAACTATTAATGTGGCAAACCACACCTCTGGTTACACCTGTTTGAACTTGCAGGGAATTAAATTCATCTGTTCACTAAAATCATCTTAACATTGCCAAAATGCAAAGAAAATGCATGTTATTTTTTGAGAGAATGTCGTTGTTTGTTTGCAGATGTCACCAGTAGATACCAAAATCAAACCAGGTGCCAGTTAGAAATGTTCAAGTGCCCAAATACTTTTGGGGCAACTGTAGCTCATAAGATACAGGACTATTCTGCAACAGACAGATTTGTTATGGTTATGATTTGTTGGGTGAAGGCAAAACCAGTGGCATGTTTTCCAGTTCCCTATCTAGGTACATGTGGTTGAGTTGGAAAGTATCTGTGTTTCAGTATATAGTGTCAGCCCAGACTGCCAGTGAGGTTATCGCTCAAGGCTTGACCTGCAGCCAGAGGGTTTCTGTCTTCAGGATGAAAATAGGTCACCGGAGCTTTGGCACCCGCCCAACAGCCAGAGCTTTATTAGGCTGAGAGACCCTGGAAAAACAGTGGTGAAGACGTCAGCACAATAATTGTTTTTTGGTTCGGTGTTGTGCTGTTTTGAACCAATTTGTTTGACCTGTTATCTGAAGATGTGAGCGTTGCATCTTTGTAGACATCTGAAAAATGTTATTTACTGGAGCACAGGATCAGTTACAGTTCTGCTTTTTTGTAACAATGGCCAAAAAACAAAAAAATTAAGATAAAAGTTGTCTGTAAAGGAGGAGACTCTTTTTAGTGAATGACCACCTAACTTTCAATCTGCCTTCAAAAAATAATGCATGTAAGACATAAGGACTACGTTTAAAGTCATGACATGGATTTTTTTATTTTATTTTAAAGTTCCTTGAGGTTTACTTATAATGTTAATAAAGTATTTTTTGAACAAAAAAACAAACAAATATGTGGAAAAATTATAATTGTCAACCCTCATTCTGAACCTCTGTCTAAAATGACCTGTTTTTAAGGGGCGTGTCCTTTAAGGCTTGTTAGTAATCAGCCACTGTTGTGATTGGCTAACGTCACTGCATAGGAAGCAGTATCAGTGCCCCCTCGCTATTGCATGTGAGTGTTTTGACAACATAATCAAAATAAAACGGCCATTTCCAGACGAAGCATTATGAAATCCAGGACCGCTTCACTTTCAACAAATGTTTCTTTGTGAACTTTCCATGACACCGTGGTTTTTGGTTGCTTTTGACGCAACATGACACTCGCTTTCAGCGTAATCAAGTGTCAGCCGTAAGCGAGTGAACACCAGTGGGCGGGGCCTATGGTGAGAAGAAGACTATTCGTCGATGTCTTGCTCTGGAGGCAGCGTTTATGCAAACGACTGGTGACATCACCCTGCACCTCAGATCCAAAACGAGACGTATTTTGTAGCTTCAATAAATAAATGCTTTGTTTATAACGAGGAGGTACAAATCGTACAAAGACCTCTTATATACCAAAAGATCAAGGCAAATTTGATTTCTCATTTCATGATTCTTAAGGTTCTTTTATTGTGTATTGTGTGTATAGGTTTTGGAGCCATGGTCATTACTATCTATTATTGTATGGAAAAAGGGCCATTGAGTATATAATGACAGAGCTTTGATTTCTGGTTGAATTACTTCAGACCTGCTGTGGTTTCCCTCTGCTTTATTGAGTCAGGGCATTTTAGCCTTTTAGAGCTCTGTTGATAATGTGTAATGCTTGCGTGCTACTCCATAGATAATTATTTAATTGGCTCCCTGATTACCAAAGATTTCTTGATTGGTAGCGTTTGGAAAATTGCAAGACTGCAAAGGATATTGCAATTTTCGACATGAAGTCTTTTGAGTTGTTTGAGCAGTGTTTGATAAATCAACATTTCCAGCTATGGGTACTGAATTAAAGAGTATATGGGAGTGACTTAATCATGCCAGCCTCTTCACCGCATGAAGCTCATTTCCAATGACTCAGCACATAGTGGGTCAGAATAGCAAGGAATATTCACACCCTGGACTGACAAATCACATGGCCACATGCCTTCAGTACACATCAATATGCCAAAGGGGAAGAGCAGGGATGACCGGGATTTGGGCCTTCCTTTGAGATTTTGCCGATCATAACAAACTTTAACTGCTTAGTCTTTGTGACAATAGAAATGCTTCCATCAGTGGAGATTTTAATATTGTTTATACCATGGCGTCGTCTATGAGAAGGAAACTGCAGTTCCAGTTCTAGCGTATGAGGCATTGGTGACCAAAGAAGCACACAAAGCCAGTCATGAGGAAGCAGTGGGAACACTATTTAGAATGAGGAAGATCAGGTGTGACTCGAGAGGACAGAGCCAGCTTCACCGCTTGAGTTCACAACCTGTTTGGCCCTTACGAAGTGAAATATGAATTCTGGTATAATGTGGGGAATTGTCTACTGTTGTATGGCATCAAGGGTAATGTTGTTTGTGACCAGCTGAAGGATTTGTGACTCTGGAACACAAAACCTGTCATAAGCGTTCATTTATTTGAAATTGAGATTTATATATCATCTATTAAGATAATAAGCTTTCCATTGATGTATGATTTGTTAGGATCGGACAGTATTTTGCCAAGAAGCTACTATTTGAATATTTGGAATCTAAGGTTGCAAAAAAATCTAAATATTGAAGAAATTGCCTTTAAAGTTGTCCAAATGAAGTTCTTAGCAATGCATATTACTAATCAAAAGTTTTGATATATTTACAGTAGGAAATTTACAAAATATCTTTACGGAACATGATCTTTACTTAATATCCTAATGATTTTTGGCATTAAAGAAAAATCGATAATTTTGACCCATACAATGTATTGTTGGCTATTGCTACAAATATACCTGTGCTGCTTGTGACTGCTTTTGTGCTCCAGGGTCACATTTATGTTGACCGCTCAAGCATTTATAAAAGAACAAAGAAGTTGTAGGTCTTTGTATCTGAGTGTGTAATACCGGGTGCGATACCGAGCATGCATACTGTCAGAAAAGCCACACACACAGTGCTGCATATGTGATGCAAACATCAATGTTGTTTACAAAACATCCACTATATGGTGAAATCATGTCATAGCATAACACAAATAAGTGTTTATTAATCAATAATTCGCCCCCGTAATCATAATTTGTGTGAAATGGAATAGACATTATGGCGTTTGATTCTAGTGTATATTTTAGCTGGAAACTGTTGTAAATTGCAGTAAATTGTATTTCATAAGTGTGTTTTTGGAGTTTAGTGAAAATGTAGATTGAGGCACATATTTCCAGTAAATCTAGGTTGAGTTTGTAAGATCTACTGTTTTGCTCCAATTGCATGTGCAATTTGCAGTTAGCAGTTCTGACAGTTACTTTTGTTCATTTGCAGATGTAATATACAGTATCTCAATCCTAATCCATCCTAGTTGTGCGGTTTCATAATAAATCGTCACCTCTACTGCTTTCTTGAAAATTTCACAGTGAAATTAAAATTCTTTAAAAACCCATTTGTATTGCATGGTCTAAAAAGCATGCTATATGCATGCTTTTTAGACCATGGTGAAACTGTCAAATTTGAAATCTGACCATAAATAAATTAATTAGATAAAATATCAGATCAGGTGGTGTTGTTTTTTTTGTTGTTTTTAAGTTCCAGTATGTTTAGCTGAAGTGTGTTAATTACCATGCTGTGCTTTTAGCTTTTAGACTGTGTACATTGTTTTTCTTTGTCCTAATTTTCACACAAGTTTTTTAGACTGAAACCAACCTAATTATACAGGGATTTCTTAATAGGTTGTTAGTGTTTTGCCTGAATGGCTAGTCGGTTTTAAAAATGTGTAGTTTTGCACATCCCTACAAGCATTTTCTTTTTTTATGTTCAGCTAAGTTTATCTGGTTACAGTGGATATAGTTCACCCAAAAAAATAAAATTCTGTTGTCATTTGCTCACCCTCAAGTTGTACAAACCTACGGAGCCCTTTACAGGACATTGTGGTGGGAAAAATTCAGGGTGGGAGGAAACATTTTTTTCAAATGTTTTGCGTTCCCTTGCAAAACCATTTGAGTTCGGACAAACGCTTCCTGTTTACTTTGCAGCTTGAAGTGGTTACAGCTCGTATGTTCACAATGGAGCGGTTCATAGAGTTTTATTTTGAACTTGCACTCAAAGTAATACAGTCAGTGCTTATTTCGAGGCACGGTTTTGGGACATAATAAAACGCTTAATGTGGCTTAATGTTTTAAAACAGTGACTTGGAGGACCAAATTATTAATATTAATAATATTACTAAGCAGAATAGCCCAGAATATGAACGCAACGCCCTGCACATAGCCTAAGCTTTTTCTCCCTCATAAAACGCTTAAGGTAGGCTATAATGAAAACGGTGATTTAAAAATACCAAATCCGTTGCATTCATATTCTGGGCTATTCTCCTTTATTAATAGTAATATTATTAATAAGGTTATTAATATAAACCTAACAATTTTATTAGTATTTATTATTATCGAATTTGGTCCTAATGTCACTGTTTTAATACATTAAGCCACATTAAAGCGTTTTAGAATGTCCCAAAACCGTGCCTTGAACTTGAACCTGACTGTATTTCTTTATACTTGAGTCAAAGTTCAAAATAGAAACTCTATGAACCGCTCCATTGTGAACATATGAGCTGTAACCACTGCAAGCTGTAAAGTAAACAGGAAGCGTTTGTCTGAACTCAAATGGTTTTGCGAGGGAACGCAAAGTTTCTCGAGGGAACGCAAAAGTTTTGCGAGTTTTTTTTCCTCCCACCCTGAATTTTTTCCACTCACAATGTCCTGTAAAGGGCTCCGTACAAACCTGTATGAGTTTACTAAAAAAATATATTTTGAAGAATGATCAAACAATTGACGGTACCCAAAAAATACTATACTAGTCAATGGCTACCATCAATTGTTTGGTTACCAGCATTCTTCAAAATATCTTTTTTTGGGTTTAGCAGGAGAAGGAAACTCATACAGGTTTGGAACAACTTGAGGGTGAGTGAATGATGACAGAATTTGGATGAACAGTCCCTTTAAGTAGTTCCAGGCATCTAACAGCAGTAAAGACATATCAAAATCTCCTTACTGATTAACTCTACAGTAAGTGAAGTCATTCCTTATTATAAACAAGTATGAGTGAGTTAATGACAGATCCACTGACCCACTTTTCAGTACCACAGTATACTTTGCTTAGCCTGGCCCAGATTCTTCAGAAGGACTGTTGCACAGATCAGATTAAACCGTCTCTGTTGATCACACGTCCACACATTATCACAACAAATATGAAATCACGTGGAGGTTAAAACAGGACTGTGAATGCGACACCTCTGAGTGTAGTTGTAATATGTCTTTAGAAATGAAAACAATTATCTTGAATGTTGATTTTTTTTTTTTGGGTCACACTTTACAATAAGGTCCCATTACTTCACGTTAGTTAATGCATCAACTAACTGCTAATACATCAACTGACAAGTTTCATTTTCAGGTCAACTTTCTTGAGGTCATAATTCACAAAATCCATTGGCAGCAATACTGTGGGAAGATGAGTTCACTGGTTTATTTTCATAGTTCTTCATGCTTCCTGTCCTGTGCTGGGAATGAGTGTGTTATGTGTGCAATGCGGAGGAACAGAAGGTAGTATAGAGGCCTTCTGTAACAGGAGAGACATGCGAGACGTGTGTTTTTTGTTTGTGAACCGAATGACATCAGTCTGACACACCTTTTAAATAGTGTGAAATGCAGTGATACCAGATAAATGGGGAGTGTTACAGTAGATGTTTGTATGTGCTTGTTCACGTTTTATTTTCTCATGATCGACACACTTGAATCATATCTTTACCTTTAAGTGCGTTTGTGCACAGTTAAAGCAGTTAAATAAAAATGTGTGCACACTGTCAATCAAAATGTACATACTGTGTAACCACATTTTTTTAGAATAAATACAGGTGATTATTTGCTTGCAAACATTGGGCCTCATTCATTAAACACAAGCAGAATGATTTCTATATAAACAGTTTTTTTGTTTTGTATGTTGTGACATAAACGAACTAAACGTAGCAATTTATATAAGAATGAGAACACAATTGTGTTGAGTTTTATTAATGAGACCCATAATTTGCATGTAGAAAGAAATGAGTTCCTTTTCAGAATTTAGGCCATTATTATTGGCTCAAAAAAGCCCAATGTAGAACAAAAACCGTAAGGTTCAACCATAAAATTTACACATTATTTGAAAGTAGAAGAACGATCACTGCACTGTTTATGCCTTGTGCATGCATTTTGAGTTTCTTAAGTCCCGTCAAACTGGACAAGATTAGATTAAAGGCTGCAAGGATTGTGTAGCCCTTCCAGGAACTCCAGCACATGTTTGACTGTGACGCTTTTTCTTGACGGCCGCTCTGGTTTCTTGGAATGCAATGTGTAACACTTACCAGCCTCTGCTGCCGATTTCAAAACAACCCTGAGCTAACCTCTGTCACACTCTTTGCCCTCCATCTTTCTTCAGCGTGTTGACACTGTTTCTGGTAATCTTCTTTTTTTTTTTTGTGGTGTTGTTGTAAATGTGCCGTATAAAGGCAAAGGCCACTTTCTCACTAGCCAGGACTGATGTGTTGCAAGGATTTCCCTGAATTTCTTGCGAAATCTCTGCCGCATAACAGTGTTGTTTGTTACCGGCTCAAGTCATTGAGTTTAGTCGTAGCAAATCCACTCATATGGGGAACAACATTTGACCTACAACATGTATATTTGATCTACTATTGCATTTCTCTAACATCAGGGATTATCATAATATTTAATAAACCATTGAAAAGCCACAGATATACATTTGTTTGTTAAAAACAGTTGATGGCTAATGAAATGAGATTGCAATAAAATTAGATCTGTGTTATCATTGCATATTTCCATATTGTGTATTTTACGGTAAGTGGGAGTTGTGTGCAATAGTGTCAAAAGATGAGTTGATTAAAATTCACATGAAAAGAACCTGTCCTTGTTGCAACAACATGCCAAAATGGCAAATTTCTAAAGAAAAGTGTCTTTTTTTCTTTCTGATTTCCAAATAGAAGTGCAAAAAATACAAAAATTGCACACGGATTTTAAAAGCTCTACAATGTTTCAGGAAATCAACCTACAGTCACCTTCATGTTTTTCCAAACCTGTTTGTTGTTTTGTTTTCTGAGAATTGATAGTTCATGTTGATGGTTAATGAAATGGGAAGCTCGCACTAAAATCTTATCATTGCTTATAGTTGTATTTATATATTGTGGTTGTCTGTATGTACATTATAGAAGTCACGCACTCTTATAAAGGCAGTGAAATATTTGCGCTGCTGTCCAAGAACGCTCTGACAGAAATATAGTCAAACTGGAAAGACAGTCAGTCGGTGCGGCTGTGCCCTAGATTCATAAACACTATGATTTATTCATGTGTCTTTTTGCCAGAGCGAGGTGGCAGTTGCCCGTGGAGGGCTGGGAACTGCTTTATTAGTGAGCACTTATGCAACACGTCCCTGCGCTTTCATGTGTAAACATATTTCACGCAAGAGCTTGAGTAAGAGTTGTGCAACTGAGTCAAAAGATGGCCTGATTATGTGAATTCATGTGAAAGGAACCCAGAAGTTGCGGTAAGATGCCAAAACAGCAAATTTCCAAATTATTCAACCATTATAAATGGAGGCTTCAAAATGTGATTTTAAATTTTTTGAGTTAAAGGTGGCTTGATTTCAATAGTGGCACCAAATGGATTTGCAAAAAGCCCTACAGTGTTTACACTCTTCAGGAGATCAACCTACAAATTACTTGCGCACTTAAGTTTTTCATGAGAGAGCACCTGGAGATTTGGTTTGGTGCACCTAGTGTGACCCATTAAATATAATTATAAAACAATGTAAAAAAATTATTAATGTTAATGATGGTATTATTGCATTTGACTTGTTTTTATAAAATAATCAATATTTATAATACTATTGTATTATATTGTACTATTTTTTTTTTTTTTTTGGTCATTAAAGAAATTCACAAAAATGTAAATTAAATCACCCTCATGTTTATCCAAACCTTTGTTGTGGTGTCAAACAGCTATTTTCCTTACAACAATAATTAATGTCCAAGAAAACACAATAAATAAATAAAAGAGCCATAACGTTGGTCCATTTAACTTGTACTTGTACTCTTTTTCTGAAGCCAGATGAAAATATGAGCAACATACTGAAATTTGAATCATTCACTGATAATCTTCCCATTCGCAGAAACTTTCTCCATTTTAGGCTACATACTGTATCTCTTACTGTATCTCTCGCTCTCTGTCTTACGCAACTGCATTCAGTTATGCCACATAAGGAAACCAGTTTTGAACCAGTGGCACTTTTTTAGTTGGAATGCAGACGTGATTATCGTTATTTGTCTGAAGAACAGACTGACCTGAAATCTAGCGCACATAAAACATCCTTATTACATTCCAGATATAATTTGATCTGCTTTTAAATATGATCTGATGTTTACTTGCTTGTGTCCTAGAACTTGACAACCCTGCTCATTGTGAACTGTACTGTAGCCGTATGGGGAAAACATGACAGCATAATTGAGGTTTTAATTGAGAATATTCACAGTAAATAATGAGAGAATCTTCAGCTTTACATCAGCTGTGTGATTAGAAGTATTTCTAACATTGAAAACTGCACAGTTTGCCTTGAACTAAAACTTTAATGCATCAAATTTTCCAAATACTTGTCATGCCTAGAGTAGCTAAACCGGTAAAATGTTTCCAACATACTTGCTAGATATCAATGAAGTTAATTTCCTGGTGTTGAATAGATAGGATTGTAGCTATCTATTGTTACAGCTTGTCATGCTCATGGGGTTGGACAGGTTCAGATTTTCAAACATCGACACACACTCACCTTCATTTGTCTGTTGGTGATTTCTCTTTTTTGTGCTGTGTTGAATTGAATACAAAATGATTAGGACACCGTTCCCTGTCTCTAGTCAAGTCAAGTCACCCTTTATTTATATAGCGCTTTTACAATACAGATTGTGTCAAAGCACTTAATTATTGAATTGCATTGCTGTGGCCATAATCACATCCATTTCTGTACAAGTTGACCTGTGACCTTCGTTGCCTTTTGAGTTGCACGTGTTGAGATCCTTGTTAAGGTTAATCTGAAGTTTCTAGTAACATGGGTGCAACCAATAAGTTGTGTCAATCATTTATAAGACCCAGTCTAAAGACTCATCATAAAACAATTAGCTTTGTTTGGTAGTTTTCTGAGACAGGTGTTTCTAACTCTGTGAGTCAGTATCATGCTGAAACAGGTCATGAGAGCTTGTCTTTCAACGGTGAAAGACCAGCACCATTCAATGTGTGCAACAAGCAGTGATCACATGAGAGTTTCTAGGATTTTGGAGAGGTGGACTGGGGCACCGTTGAGATGCAGTCTTTTGTTGCAACTGTGAATTAAACATGCATTTCTCAGATGGTTCATTTGGCTGATCAGACAGTTCTTGTGTCCTCTCTCTTTGCCACTTTTCACCGCTCTAATCAGAACTGACGTGCTCAAATGAGTAGATTTCTAACACTTTAAAGATGAAAGATGTTGTATTCAGTTTTTTTTTTAAATCGGAAAATTGACAAAAAGCATCCTTAGAAATCACAGACACCATAGAGAGAAAAAGAAGAATGTGACACAGCCAATTAGAAAACTTGTTTTTGGAAGGCAGGGGTTTGGAAAGAGAGCAAAGCACTCTTATATAATGTAAAAGTATTTAGCAACAGAACCGTTTTCAGCATTAATAAGAAATGTTTCAAATCGGCATATTAGAATGATTTCTGAAGGATCATGTGAGACTGAAGACTAAATAAAACTAAATAAAAAATTGAAGTCAAGTCACCTTTATTTATATAACGCTTTTAATAATTCAGATTGTGTCATAGCAGCTTTACAAAACAGTATCAAATAGTTAAATAGTGCGAAAGGACAACAGTAAACACTCAGTTTTCAGTTAAAGGCAGTTCATCGTTGAATTCAGTGATGCCATCATCCAGTTCAGTTTAGTAGTTTAAATAGTATCTGTGCAATCAATGTTGATGATATCGCTGGAAATTAAGTGTCCCCAACTAACAATTCCCAAATCAAATAAATAAATAATATAAATAAAATAAATCTCTTCATATAAACAAACTAAAGCTTTGCCTGTCCTCTTTCCATTTAATAATCAGGCCACCACTGTATTTCAATCACAATCCATACGGAGGTGCTGCATACATGCAGCATTAGCAGTTTTTGATTTAAATTTGATTAATTTCTTAATTTGAAGCAAAAACAGAATGGTCTGATTTTAGATTTGTGACACTATGCTAAATAAAACATCTGAACGAAACAGAAACAGCAGATGGGCTGAATGAGATGCAGATTCACTCTCTGCCAGCAGGTGGCGCTTATTAACAGCAGCGATACCGCTTATAAACACTTACTGCGTCCCAATTCGCCTACTTATACTATGCCTTAATATGACTTAAACGTATCATTATAAAAGTTCACAGTGTTGCTACAGATGAAATATAATGCGCGTAACATTAAATGAATATTTTTTTTCATCAGGTTAGACATTATTTATCACTCAAATCAAGTCTTGCATATCTGCCATGTTTGTAGTTTTTAAACACTTTTTATGCGTGTATGGCTTTTTAGAGGAAACGGCTTATCATTTAATGAACTGACAGCCTATCGGCTAATCTTCAACATGTTTTACACTAAACAGTACATTTGGATTGAACTATTTTTAGAGTTTACCATGAAAAAAAATGCTGTTTTATAAGAGAAGTCACTGACATTTTGCGACAGGTGGGATTTTCTCAGTCACAGATTTAAATAACATGTCTAGTAGAATAACTTGCTCTTGGAATCATATTTGTGACCATGGACCACAAAATCAGTCATAAGGGTACATTTTTTTTAAATTGAGATGTATACGTCATCTGAAAGCTGAATAAATAAGTTTTCCATTGATGTATGGTTTCTTAGGATAGGACCATATTTGGCTGAGATTCAACTATTTGAAAATCTGGAATCTGAGGGTGCAAAACAAATCGCCTTTAAAGTTGTCCAAATTAAGTTCTTAGCAATGCTTATTACTAATCAAAAATTAAGTTTTGATATATTTATGGTAGGAAATTTACAAAATATCTTCATGGAACATGATCTTTACTTAATATCCTAATGATTTTTGGCATAAAAGAAAAATCGATAATTTTGACCCATACAACGTATTGTTGGCTATTGCTACAAATATACCTGAGCTACTTATGACTGCTTTTGTGCTCCAGGGTCACATTTGTCATGTTCTGGCTGTAGGGGGAACTCAGCGTCTGCCACGAACTGTAGGAGTGTCTGTAGCTAAAGAGCTGATATTTGCGGCGCGGGTGCTGAACGGTGACGAAGCCAAGAGTCTCGGCCTAGTGAATCATGCTGTGGAGCAGAATAAGACTGGAGATGCGGCATATCTGCGAGCTCTGGATCTGGCCCGTGAATTCATCCCTCAGGTACGAACACTTGAGTTGGTCCATTCAGAGAATTTCTTAGTGTACACTGTTCTAATGAAGCTTCGATGATTGTTCTCTTGCAGGGGCCAATTGCAGTTCGAATGGCAAAGTTAGCAATCAACCAGGGAATAGAGGTAAGATTGCACGTGACTTATCTGGCCAAAAATCAAGTTATTTTCTTGTGCTGTATTCTTTTGAGAGCGAGGATATTTTACACAACCTGTCTGTGTTGACATCTGAATCTTATTGCCATGTCACAAAAAAAAGAGAAGGGAAACATTATCTCCTCTATTTGAAAAGATGTTTATTTTCATATTGTGCTGTCTATAAGCAAACATATCAGAACAGACATACTATGATGCATAAGATAAACCGCTGTGCTGTACTACCTACTGTACGTCTCTCATTTCTCATCGTGTATAAGCTTACCAGTGAAAGTGTGTTTGTATGTGAAGTCATGTGCAGCTGTCATCCGAGATACCGAAGAGAGAGTCTGCTTCATGACATTACCTTGACCCCAGAGGCCGGCCTGTCAACACCGCAGATCCCTCAGGCCACAGGTCCCTTAGGAAGTGACCTAACAGAGCGGAGACCTCAGCTTTTCTGTTGAAGTCATTAAAAGAGGAAAATGCCAACATAGGAGCATTGGAAAAATTTGCGTCTACCTGCATTTTTGCAAGGTGTAGATATGGTAACACTTTAATTTAGGGAACAATTCTCACTGTTAACTAGCATGCATATTACTAACATATTTGCTGTTTATTAGTACTTAAAAAGCACATATTAATGGCTTATTCTGCATGACCATATTTTAGATCCTTTAATCCACCCCATACCTAACTACCTTACTAATTATTAGTAAGCAGCTAATTAGGAGTTTATTGAGGCAAAAGTCGTAGTTAATAGTTAGTTAATAGTGAGAATTGGTTCCCAAACTAAAATGTGAACGTACATACAATTCACTGCTGTTTCCAGCTAAAATGAATACTAGTGCCAGTAAAGCACCAACAGATTTTATTCCTTTATCACACAAGTTATGATTACAGAGGCGGATTATCAAATAAAGACTTATTTTCGTACAGTTCTTTGCACAATACCATGTTATGACCTCAAAACCCTTTTATCATAGTGCATGATTTGTGAACCCATGCATTTTGCTGTTTCCCTCACATAACCAGCTCCGTATGTATGGCTTATCTAAAAAAGTAAACTTGCTCAGTAGCGCACCTGGTAAAGCATTGTACTTTTGATGTGAAGTGCTTTTATACGAGTCCCGTGAAACACGAACAAGATAAAGAGCTCAAAGACTTGTAGACGCAATCTAAAACAGCATGGTTGCCTCAGCAAATTTACTGTTATCTCACATTTGCTTTTGTTAATACTATCGTTTAGGTTTAGTGTAGGCGCTGCATTGTTTTCAAACACTATACACCAGATTAACTTTTATCACCAATCACTGGACATTTTGTTTCAGAACTGCCATGATGTGTATAACAACCAATGTAATAAAACTTTGCCAGATTCTGATTTAGCGCCACTCACCTGAAGTTTCACTTTGAAGGAGTAGTGAAACCTGCAAGAAGCAATGTAAAATCATTTTGCACAAATGCTGCCACATACAGTGATTTCCAATGAGCCTGGGTTGAAAAAAACAATTCTTCACTAAGACCCAAAATAGCTTCGTGTCTGACCTTTTTTTTTTTTTTTTTTACAGAAAGAGCTCTATTGAGCAGCTAATGCCAAAGGACATTTTCTTTTTCTAATGAAGGGTTCAGATATTTATTCTTTTTTGTGAAATGCCGAGGTCACCTACAAAAGTAGGTCTCTTTGTTGTCATGAGGAGATCTTGCACATTTATTGGATGGTTTGTTCCCACAGCTACAAGGAGAAAAGAAAGTGTGTTGTGTACGCATTCGTCATCATTTCAGACTTAAGTTCTCTAGCGGCTAATACAGTAATTGTGGTTCATATAAACAGTTTGCGCATGACAACTGATGACGCAAGACTGGTGAATGATGTTGTTGATTTGTTCCAGGTGGATTTGAAGACCGGATTAGCTATTGAAGAGGCATGTTATGCTCAGGTATGTTTACACAATCAATGTTTCCATGAATCTTGAGAATCAAACTACAATTTTGTTGTATGAAATATTGTTCTTATATTGTTCGATTGGGTTCCAGAAGTAAAAACCCCATTTGTTTTCAACATTGAGTAATTTATTTTAACGATGAATAAACCTTTCAAGAGTCATTTCCATGTGGGCGGCGCTCTGACAAATTTACTGGAGTTCGTGTCCCAGCTTGAGGTCTTTTCCCAATTCTGTTTCCCCTCCCTTTCCTGTTTCTCCTGCCAAAATGCCCAGAAATTAAGTATATCAAAAAATGGATGTAATTCTTTAATTTGATATAATAAGTCTATGTATCGGCCACTTCAAGTGTTGACATAATGCTCTTCACGAAGAGAGCGAACGCTGGCCTAGATCACTCAGGAAGCCACTATATTTAGCTCTTAAGAAGCACAGCTTCAGCGTTCCTCTGATATATGCGACTCTGTTGTCTCCTAGGTGATCCCAACCAAAGACAGGCTGGAAGGTTTGCAGGCGTTCAAAGAGAAACGTCCTCCTCGCTATAAGGGCGAGTAACTGTGGCCTAACCAAGCCAATTACAAGCAGCTGCCTTCTGAATCGCCTGCCACTGCTGGCGAGTCTCGTAAAAGAATGTTGCATATCTGAAATGTTTGGAGCACTGCTGGGCCCCTGAGGGCCCGATGATGGTAAAAGCTGTAGGGATTTGAGCTGAAATGTTTGAAAGATGAAAGCGATTCCTTTGCCTGAGGATCAGCTTCTTTTTGTGTGGTATGTCCTTTTGTTGTCATTGTGAACTTTCTACCTATTCCTTACGTAATATAAAGAGTCTTTGATTGTTCGTTCTCATCTGTTAATAATAATATTGGGTGCATTTCAAATTAACACAAAATGGAAACTTTTACAATGCACAGTACTCCATTATACTCTATTAACGATGTGTCTGCTTTGAGGAGCATATAACCCAAACTAAATCTGGTTGAGTAGGTTGATTCCAGGAATCAGCGCTGATGTTATGCATCAAAGCTGCTTTCACTTTAAACGTGCATGTAAGCAGTCCAATCAACGTCCACCCAGTTTTTGCCCCAAGGGTAATGTTTTTAGAGAAGGTGTTATGAATATTTGTAATTTATGCAATAAAGCCTTAAAACGTATCTATGCTCCATGTCATTCAACAACAAAACCATTCATAATGGAAAAAGCTCCAAGATAATGCTGATAAGTACTGAAATATAAACGTTATCTCACTTCCTCCAGTGAGTATTGCCTTCTGGTATTTACTGAAGTTATCTTACAGCTACATCCTGCTCTTCATTAGTTTAATATCAGGCAGTAAAATGTGTATATATGTCATCACTGGCATAAAAACAGCTTTATTCATGCTAATGTTCAAAACAAGGAAACGTATAACTAGAAAATTATATATGCATACACCACTCTATATCTATATATATATATATATATATATATATATATATATATAAAATAGTGATGATAAAACTATTTGTTCTGCATTTTGCTTAGTCATAAAAAAATGACTTTTTTTTCAGTATATTACTTTTCAAAATAATTTTCCATTGTCTTTTTACATCTTTTTTTTTTCCTTGTGAGTAATCAAGAATAACTTGATCAATCAAAAACTTTTAAAAAGTTGATAAATCAAACTTGATCAATCGAAAACTTAAACACCTGAATATATGAATATTTTATATATATGTAAAATGTGGGATGTACATGCCAAAAACACTGACCACAGTTATCACGCTTCAAAAGGACCCAGAAACACTGCAGATGGATGATGCAATAGTTGTCACTTTGGTTAGACACATTTAAGCAGTGTAAATATTATTAACAGTTACATTTCGCAATTATTCTGTAACGTTGTCACAGAGAGTCACACCTAAGAAGAGCTCCATTCCCAGAAGCTCTGCAATCATTTCACTGATGCCGATTGTTACGGGAAGTGCTAAAGCAGTTAAACCCTCTCAAAATCACGTTTAGCAGAAACAAGCCTTATTTAGCTTCAGGGCTTTTTTTAGCACTCAAAAAATGTGAATTACCACCCTAATAGAATATTATAGTTGTGGGTGGTTTTACAGCCTTTGTTATTTGAGCTTCAGCTGCAAAAGAGGAAAAAACCCAGACTGTTGCAAGAGCTGCTGTGTCAGCCGACAGGAACGCTGCCCCAGGGGCTCATGGGGGATTGTTTCACACACACTATACTGCTGCTGCATTCTGAGAACTGATGTAATGATGTAATGCTTATCTAATATACACACAGCAGGGAAGCACGTGACTGCCGCTGTACGCCTGACCCCAGAATATATGTTCAACTTTCGCTCGTGTCAGCTTTAATGCTGTTTTATATTCCTGCTATTGGTTCTTCAGTATCTGCTCTTCCAAAATGTAGCACCATTTGGTGGCTCTCTAAGGAACTAATACAACTTAATATATAGTTTGCATAAATTAAAATGACTAATTTTAAGGGAGAGATCTCACTGTTAACTAGCATGCATAGTACTAGCATATTGGCTGTTTATTAGCACTTAAAAAGCACATATTAATGCTTTATTTTGCATGACCGTATTTTAGATCTCTACCCTACTACACCATACCTAAACTTTACTATATTACTAACTATTAATAGGCAGCAAATTAGGAGTTTATTGAGGCAAAAGTCGTAGTTAATAGTCAAGTCACCTTTATTTATATAGCGCTTTTACAATACAGATTGTGTCAAAGCACTTAACAGTATCAAATTGGAGGATAGAGTGTCAGTAATGTATAATGATAAGATTAAACACTCAATTTTCAGTTAAAGGCATTTCATTATTGAATTCAGAGATGTCATTGTCTAGCTCAGTTTAGTTTAAATAGTATCTGTGCAACCAAATCGGCGATAATCGCTAGAAATTAAGTGTCCCCAACTGAGCAAGCCAGAGGCGATAATAGTGAGAATTGATCGCCAAACAGCATTAGTTTAATTGAGAAACGTGTCGAATTTTAGGATCATTAGTTAGATGTAGCCCAAAACAGTTATTTAATTGTTATTTATTCATTATTTTTATTCTTATTATCATTTGAACTAAATAATGCATGTTTTTATTTTTTTAGTATAATATGTTATATCATTTTTTTTTCTATCAAAAAGCAGAAATAAACTATTTGTTCTGCATTTCGCTTATTGGATATGTAACAAGTGTCAGTCATAAAAATATATTACTTTCTTTTCACAAATTTGTTTTTCAGGATATTACTATTTTCACTTGTCTTTTTACACTCGGATGTTGAGCAATCTAGAATAATTTGATAAACAATCAACAACTTAAACACGTGAATAGGATCCTGAAAGATTACTTAAAGCCTGAGTAGACATTGCAATTATTAGTCATGGAATTATTTCCTATCCTATAGTATTAGTAGTGCAGAGATGATTTCTGAAGTATCGAGCAGGAAATAACATGCATACTTGTGTATTCAAAGGCTTTTGGGAGGTTTGTCTCAAAGCCTTCATTTCTAGAGTTCTTTCTTCCAGCCTGTTTTCTCTTTGATGACAGCATTGCAGCATGTGGTGGCGGCTCAGGAATTTGAACCACATCCACATCTTAGACGGCTTCAGCCCACATTCCTGTGTGCTCAATGAAGCCTTTATTCCAATGGTTTAACACGTAGCATGTCTTCACATGCGCTCCAGCTATCAATTCCTCATTATATTCTCCCCTCTGAAATGGTCGGCAGCACCACACCTGTGTCGGCCGCAAGAATGTGCTTACCCTTGATGACAGATCTCAGATCGTTCGACTTAACAGCCAACAACTGTCTTTGTAAAGCGTCTTTCAGCAAAGACTGGGTGCCGTTCAAAATTGGACTTGGAATGCTTTTTAAATTCCTGTTTAGTTCCTGGTAGCAGTCAGGATCCAAATGTGTCATTCAAATTTAAATTTAAGAAACAACAATTAAAATAGAATTTTAAAAAACAAGCATTTTTATTAATGTTATTTTTTCAGTATGAATTACCCATAAACATGCTATCATGCATGGGTGTGATATTGAAAATTGAAATTAAATGATTATTTCAAACCTCATGTAAGGTGTCTTGCTGTATACTGCAATGTTTGGTCTGTTTTAGTGTCCCAGATTTGCTCTTAAATGTAGGACTATTTGTACAATATGTAGTTGACCCATTTTTCTGTAATGGCTGAGTGTTTGGCAAGTGTAATGTGACAGTTTTATTTATTAGTCTCAGTTGTCAAAGGAACACTGTCAATTAATTAGAGCACTCGTATGTAAAAATGTAATCTCAGACATATGTTGAAGGTGCAGCAATGTCCTCATTACATCAGCTTATGTAAAGCTGCTTTGAATCAATGTGAAAAATGTAAATGTAATGCAAGTCCTCTGCACAATCTGACTCTGCTGCAGCCTAGATTTAAACTGCTGGTTTTGTCTGGCCAGAGGAGAAAGACACACTATTTCAACACACTATTTCCCCGTTTAATACTGTAAAGCTGCTTTGACACAATTTGCATTGTAAAAAGTGCTATATAAATAATGGTTACTTGACTGTAAATTTGTAAAACTAGCCACTTTCTGTTGTGGCAATTAGTTTGTAAGTATTATGTGTTACGGCATGAAGAAATGCTGTTGGTATGACATACTGTACGTGATCTGCGTGTTGCATAAGTGCAGAAATCAGCATGAGTGACAACATACCATTTGTCTTATCACATGGTTCAAACAGAAATAAGTTTCTCTTACAGTCATTTCCAGTATAACTCCTATGAGCCTCTTCAAGCTCAGTAGCCCCAGTAACACTCGTCTCTTTTTTTTTTTTTTTTACAGAAAATATTCTTGGCTCAAAGCACAAGAATACTATAAATAAAGTGGTGCGATGCAGTGACATTGGTGCTGTTCTTCAGCCTCAATATCATCAGCACAACCCTGCTGGCATAAACATATTTAGAAAGAGAATGTCATGAGTTATTTTATTTATTTTTCATTTATGTGAGGTTTATTGCTGGACACTCTGAACTGAGAGATGCTGCTAGCATTCACACAAATTTCAATGAAATATTTTAAGCATACAGTGATAGGATTAAAGTTTCATAGCGTTTAATATTTAATATTGGGTAATAGTTCTGTCTTTGTTGACACATATGGCTGTGGTAGTTTTAGCCTGAGGGGGAAGAATTATTTCACTGTCTCTTTCTAAATGAATTATTTTGTGAAATGAAATTGATCTATATGAGAGTGTCTCATATAAATCAGTATTTGACATTGTCACAGACAGTGTTGGGCAGTTACTAGTTACTAGTAACGCATTACAGTAATAATATTACTTTCCCTGGTAACTAGTAGTGTAACTAATAAAATTTATTTAATATTACAGTTACCATACAAAATAATGTCTAGTTACTATTTTGTCACAATTGCTAATGATTTAAAATTAAAAAATTAAATCATCCCTATTAATTTTCATAATCGTTGTTAAAGCAGTAAGCAGCTTCAACGGAAGATGGAGAAGGTCACATCATATAGCACCTGGAAATACAGCCATCGTTTTAATTTTGTAGGGAGAAAGGATGACAAACATCAATGTCACATGTAAATTGTGCAGTGGTACTAAGACTTTGTCAGCAAATCCCAACATGTTTGGCTAGTTTTACCAGCTTGAGCCCTGTTGCAGAATATGCTTTGTTTCTGCTTTATTAAATAACAGAAGTTGCTTAAAATATTGTGGCTTGTCATCAGTTTGAGCCAAATGTACTCTTCATTTATCTGTAACTTTCATGGATTCAGAGGCTGCAAAAAATATTCAATTACCAAGTTTTTGGGGTGTAATGGAAAAGTAATGTAACTAGTAGTGTAACTATATCGGCTGGGAGTAATAAGTAATGTAATATTACTTTTGAAATGACTAGTAATGAGTAAAGTATTACATTTTTTGAGTAACTAGCCCAACACTGGTCACAGAGTGGGGTGGGGGGGGTCTCAAAGTCTCATTTTTGCACACTATTATGTTATGACTTATTATGTTATGAATTTTAAGACGCTGTGAGATTTGAAAACTGATACTTTCGAACATTAGCGTCATATATAGGCTACATCAGCATATATGTTTTTATATCACATTTATATTTGGCAGATGCTTTTATCCAAAGCGACTTACAGTTGAGGAATACAACAAGCGATTTACCGCAAGATGGCAATAAACATGAGTTGCCTGTTATAAAAGGTTTCGGTCATCATTCACATTATCAGGTAAGTTTAGGGTTGGGATTGATGTGGGGGTGTCGTTTTAGCGATACGCCCCGGATTTTTAAATTCTGAACCGCAGCAATACGTGCCTGAAGCAGCATAAAAGAAACGTGGCCACTGTCGCGAATTGAACGTGTGATTTAGAGCCACACTGGACATTTAACTTTGTAACTGCCACGAAACGTGCATTAATATCGGTGTTACAGAACCATCGCCAGCAACGATGAGATGGGAAGGAAACTTATAATTCAATGCTTTTGCATTCACTCGCAAAACTTTTACTTTGCTGAGTGCAAACGTTTCTTGGAGGAAACCAATACTTTTTGAGAAAATGCAAAGTTTCTTGGAGGAACAGTATCCTTATGAAAATTAACCATGGTTTCATTATAGTTAAAGTGTAGTAAGTAATGTTTTTTTTGTTGTTGTTTTTTTGGCATATTGATTACCATTTGTATAACCACAGTTGTACTACAAATGCCTGTGGTTAGTATAGCAAAACCATGGTTAATTTGTAGTTACCACGGTTTAACTGTAGCAAACATGATTTCAGGTGTGTTTAGAATGTGGTATGTCACCCCTATAATATATATGTGACCCTGGACCACAAAACCAGTCATAATGGTCAATTTTTTGAAATTGCGATTTATACATCGTCTGAAAGCTGAATGAATAAGCTTTCCATTGATGTATGGTTTGTTAGGATCGGACAATACTGGGCCAAGATACAACTATCTGAAAATCTGGAATCTGAGGGTGCAAAAAAATAAAAAATATTGAGAAAATCGCCTTTAAAGTTGTCCAAATGAAGTCCATAGCAATGCATATTACTAATCAAAAATTAAGTTTTGATATATTTAGAAAATTAACAATATATCTTCATGGAACATTAATATCATATTAATATCATAATGATTTTTAGCATAAAAGAAAAATCTATAATTTTGACCCATACAGTGTATTGTTGGCTATTGCTACAAATATACCCCAGCGACTTCAGACTGGTTTTGTGCTCCAGGGTCACAAATATAACGTTTGGGATCAGTAAGATTTTTTATGTTTTTTTTTTTTTTTTTAAAGAAGTTTCTTATGCTCATCAAGGCTGTATCTATTTGATCAAAAATACAGAAAAAAAAACTGTTATTTTGTGAAAAATTATTGCTATTTAAAATAACAGCTTTCTATTTTAATATACTTTAACATATAATTTATTTCTGTGATCAAAGCTGGATTTTCAGCATCATCACTCCAGTCTTCAGTGTCACATGATCCTTCAGAAATCATTATAATATGCTGATTTATTATCAGTGTTGAAACTGTTGTGCTTCTTAATATTTTTTTGGTGATACTTAAAAAGTTAAAAAGCACAGATGCTGAAAATTCAGCTCTGCATCACAAGAATAAATTATATTTTAAAGTATATTAAAATAGGAAACCAATATTAGAAACTGCAATAATATTTCACAATATTACTGTTTTTTTCTGTATTTTTGATCGAATAAATACAGCCTTGATGAGCAGAAGAGACTCCATTAAAAAACATACAAATCCCAAAAATGATCCCAAACTTTTGAGCAGCAGCTCAATTTTATTATTAGCCATTTCAACACACAGATGTTTTACCAGCTAAGAAGTTCTTTTAGAGTTTCATCCCTCTCTCTGCTGTGAGCATAAGTGTTGGAACAGTTGCCTCACAGGTCTTTCTAAGTGATCAGCTGTGTCCTGTTGCATTAATTCTTCAGATATTAAAAGCAGGGAATGTGTCGTATCAGTTATATCCATTACTTCTGAATTCTGAATCTTGCATTCGATGATGACACACACAAACCAGGATGAAGATGAGGGAGCTGACTTTGAGAGAAAAGCAAGCAATTTGGATGCTAAAAGAAAAGAGGAAGTCAATTAGAGCTCTAGCAAAAACAAAGGGCATGGAGAAATCAAGAGTTTGGAAACCACCAGCAACCAACAACTACCTGATCGGCTGAGAAAACAACAGTAGTTGATGACAAAAGCTGTGAAAATGAATCCTAAAAGACATGTCTGTAAAATCACCAACAACTTCCAGAAAGCTGGGGTTTGCTCTGACAATCTACTGTCCTCAGGAGACTTTGACACAGAATTACAGATGCTACACAGCAAGATACAAACCTCTGACCAGCTCCAAAAATAGAAAGGCAAGATTAGAGTTTGCAAAAAAGCACAAAGGTGAGCCGGAAGAGTTTTGGAACTGTGTTTATGGACCGATGAGACAAAGATGGGAAAGCAAAAATGTGGAGAAAAAAAAGGAAACTGCAATGATCCCAAGCATACAGCCTCATCTGTAAAGCATGGTGGAGGTGGTGTCATGGCATGGGCATGCATGGCTGCCTCTGGAACAGGCCATCTCAACTTTACTGATGACTTAATGTATGATGACAGTAGCAGAATGAATTTGGAAGGGTACAAAACCACCTTGCCTACCAATAAAAGAAAACAAGAAAATGCCTCCAGATTCATTGGGAAGTGCTTCATATTGCATGAGGACAATGACCCAAAACACCCTGCCAGTTCAGTCAAGGAAAGGGCAAAGAAATGGAAAGTCTTAGATTGCCCAAGTCAATCTCCAGATTTAAATCCGATTGAACATGAATTTCACCAGCTGAAGAGGAGAGTAAAGGCAGAAACTCCCCAAAACAAGCAACAATTGGAATTGGCTGCATTAAAGGCTGGGAAAAGCATTTCAAAGGATGAGACCAAGAGTCTGGTGATGTCTTTGGGTCCCAGACTCACTGCTGTGATTGTGCGCAAGGGATCTGCAACTAAATAATAGCTTTTAATCTTTTATATCTGCCTTATGTTCATCTGTCCCAATACTTATGCTCACATCAATGAGTGGGATGAACATATATGTATATATGTGTGTATATATATATATATATATTATATTTAATGCAAACCCTGGCTTGCTTATAGTTATTGTAGGCCATGTATGGTGGCTGTGTTCTACAATAAATAATCAATAAAAAAAAAAACTGTAGCAACCATGTTTTTTGGGGGGGTTTTTTCTTTGTAGTAAAGCATTGTTAATTTTTGTAAGGGCAAATCTTTTGCAAGTGAACGCAAAGTTCCTTGGTGGAATCCAATATTTTAGCTAGGGAACGCAAAGTTTCTTGGCTGAACACAAAGTTTTTGTGAGCAAATGCAGAGTTTCTTGGAGAAATGCAAAACGTTTATCAGGGGAACAAAAGTTTTATGAGTAAAATAAAAATTTCCTCCTATGCTGTTTTTTTCCATCACCATCTCTGTAATGTGTGGTAAACTTACGATATGATTCTGAACTTTTGCAGTGTTTTCTGGGAATGTGCAGTCTGTGTCACGGTTTTTGGTTTGTTTGTTGTTTTTACTTTTGAGGCTTGCTCAACAAATTTTTCTCCAAGCTTTTATGTGCCGCCCATCCTTTATCTGAAGTGCACTGGGAACTCTTGGCTTGGTTTTGTATGCTTAAACAGTCATTGGAAGTTGTTAGGGGAAGCTCAGAGTTGCCTCACACACACGGGTGGTTTGCGGAGACGAGGGAAAGGCGCGTTTAAGGGCCCGAGTCCAAGCCTACGTGCTAAACCTCCCCTCCACACTGACAACATGGCCTGGATATAAACAGACCTATAAACGTTTGCTCGATTCCACACATCGGCGGCCTGCGTGAGCATTCGTTTGTAGTCACCGATGACAAAAGTGTTTTGCATAACATCCAAACTGCGGTGCATGTTTTCAGAAATACACCACTGAAAGCAACCATTAAAACTACATTTGATGACCTCACCCCAGCTGACCAATGGGTGCTGCCGGTCACACAGACATAGCCAAAATTTGATTGAAGCTTGTCCATTTGTCAAGTCAAGTCAGGTCACCTTTATTTATATAGCGCTTTTAACAATACAGATTGTGTCAAAGCACTTAACAGTATCAAATTGTAGGATAGAGTGTCAGTAATGTATAATGATAAGATTAAACACTCAATTTTCAATTTTCAGTTAAAGGCATTTGTTTCCATGTGTGCGTTCAGGAGATGGTATCTCCTAAACTCATAAGGTCTGGACCCCCAGCTATTGCATGGAGAGATGCTCGGAGCCTTGCGTCATGTGTTTGCTTGCTTCTCCTCTCGTTTAAGCATGTGGCCAGCAGTTCATTCCATGGTCACGCGCACAATGACCGAAGCAGAGCTCATATGTGGAAAGGGGCCTTCATTCGTTTTCCAGAACCTGTGGTGTGACCAAACCTGACATTGTTTCCTGCTGGTAAATTTAGTCACATAATAAAAAGCATTTAACCAAATAAACTTAGTATGAAACTCACTGTGCGTTAATGGAGTGTAAAGAAGCAGATGTGAGATATATGTATGTCACTTCTCGTCATACAGCTCAACTTGTTCCATGATTCATCTTAGCTTTTGTAAACGTTCCAGAAAGAAAATGGATCTCCCCGAGGGAAACAGCTTTTAGTTCCTAGAACGCCACATGTATTTCCACAGAGACCAAATTAAACTATTCATGATATTTAAGTCTATTTCCATCGTTACTCGAAACCAATGCTCAGTGTGCTTTAATACAGATTTCAGAGATAATCATACAAACTAATCACACAATGTATATTTTAACGGTGTGATTGTAAATCTGTTGTGTTGAACTAAATGTAACAACAGATGCACTACTGCTTTATTTTATTTTTTTAATGAATACTTTTTTTCAGCAAGATTGCATTAAATTGACCAAAACGGACAGTAAAGAGATTTATAATGTTGCACAAGATTTTATTTTATTTTTTAAATACTGTTCATTTGAACTTTCTATTTCTTTAAAAATATGGAAAAAATAAAACCGTGTGAAACACATAAAACTGTTTTCAACATTGATAATAATCAGCAGCAAATCAGCATATTAGACTGGTTTCTGAAGGATCATGTGACACTGAAGACTGGAGTAATGATGCTGACAATTCAGCATTTGATCACAGAAATAAATTACATTTTACAATATATTCGCATAGAAACCTGTTATTTTAAATTATAATAATATTTCACGATATTTCTGTTTTTGTGTAAAAATATGCAGCCTTAGTGCCTTAAAAACATTTTAAAAATATTAGAGACTCCAAACTTTTGAACAAGTGTGGCTGTTCCAAATCGAGCTGAACATGTTATGGCACAATTTGTGTGCTACAGACACATAATTATGCTGCCTTATAACTTATGTATCATTCTTTTAGCCACATTTTAAGACAGCACTTTGTGGTTCCTTTGTGGTGAAGGCAATCCCAAGGATTTCCAGTGTTTCCAAGATGAGAGACAAAGCAAAAAGCAATTCAAGCGTTGATTATAAATATAATTTAATCCAATAAAAATGCCCTCTGTGTTATTTACAGTGTTGCTGCCAATTAAGCGCATTCCACATCAGTCACTTATAAGCTTCTATTTCAGTCAGGATTCTGCTTTAGAAGACGACTGCCAGTGTAGGCATTAGACACCAAGGCAGCTCACTAGGTTTTGGAACAGAGCCCCAGTGTTTAGACGCTGACTCTGAGAAAGGTGGTTCTATGAATGGGGAATCAGCGCCGGCCCAATCCAGCTCTCTCGCTCTCTCTCTCTTCCCGTCTCACCAGTACAGCTGCTCCAGACTCACGTGTTGCTATTCCTAGCCGCACCCAGGAGCTATAAATAGCTGTCTTTCTTTGCAGACTGCTGGAACACGTGCCGTCAGCCTTCGAGGCGAGAGGGGCCAATCAGTGGGAGAAACTGTTGAGTAACTGGAACCATGTGATTTTATTGTTTTTAGATGGAAGTTATGGTCATATTTGTGGAGATAAACTGACTGTCCTTCACAGCAGAGCTCTATTGAGGAATGTTATGTTTGCCTTTGAATAGATGAATAAGTCAAAGAATACAACAAAAGCGGCACACGTTTTATTAGATATACAGGAGCCCCAAGTATTTGCACTCCTCAGTCTCACTTAAACATATCTGAATGTCATAGTGTTTAGAAAACAATACTCTATATCCAATCAAGGGGGCATTTATTTAAAGGAAAAATATAGGTTTGTTAGGTTTACTATGATAAAACAATAGAATGTCAATAGATGTTTTGATTAATTATCAAGTAGTTGTGACTTCATTCACTAAAAATCACCAGGATTCGTTCACCCATAAATGAAAATGCACTGGAAATGTGTTCACCCTGAGCTCATCCAAGATGTAGATGAGTTTGTTTCTTCATCAGATTTGAAGAAATGTAGCATCACTGTCTCAGCAATGAATCCTCTGTCTGCAGTGAATGGGTGCCGTCAGAATGAGAGTCCAAACAGTTGATTAAAAACACCACATTAATCCCCATGTAATCCACACCACTCCAGTCCATCAGATAACGTCTTGAGAAGACAAAAGCTGCTTGTTTTAACAAACAAATCCACCATTAAGATGTTTTGAACTTCAAACCTTTGCTTTTGGCTGAAATACAAGTCCTTTATCTATAATATTACTTCCTCCTGTGAAAAAGCGGTCTGGTCTGATAAGGAGAGAAATCTGCACAGATCAAGCACTGTTTACAAGAAAAGCTGTCCAAAACAAATATGTGGGTGGATTTTGATGTGAGAGACAACGGGAGATGGACTTTTTCACTGGAGGAAGCGTTATTATGGATTATACACCAGAAGCAACGGAAATTCCTTAAAAAAATGGAAATGCCTTAAAATGCCTTGACGGATTTGTCTTCAAATCTGAAGAAACAAACTGATCTACATCTTAAATTGCCTGAGGGTGTGTAAATGTTTTAGGTGAAATCTTCCTTGAACACCAGTTGGTTAGAGATCATGTTCATAGGCCTATATCATTTTCTCTCAATTTTCCCTCAATTCTCTAAGTTTTCTCTCAGAACTCAAATCTTTGTTATCTATTATCCCCCACAGTTTTCTTCAGTGTTGATGATGCTTTGTTAACGTTTACTGACTGCAGTGATGTCATCCGAAGAGAAATCCTCTCCAGCTTAACTTGATGTGAAGATGTGTTGCTCGGCAACCGTACGCAGAAGTGAGGAGTGGGAGTGGACTCTGACTGAGCCGAATGACGCAAAGCAGCATTTATCATCGCCGCACAGCTCTAAACAAGGAGGGGGCAATAGAAGCGCACGCTCAATAGGCCTTCAAAGAAATAAACATGTTTATTGCTGCACAAAGAATATGACCTATATGAATAAAATAACACGTGTGAGTGTCGCCATAGCAACTTTTGGAAACTTTATCACATCTGTGATGATCTGTAATATCCTCTTTAATCTGAGCAAAACAAGGTAATAAAGCGGGGAGTTAATGTGCTTAGGTCTGTGAATCACGTAAATCCAAGCTTGTTGGAAACTCTGTGTTGTGAAATCTGGCGTACAGCAGTCATTTACTTAGTCTGAGTGTTCAATCATCTCGGAAATCTTTAATAATTTATCTCTCATTTTGCTGCTGTTGTCCTTGAATGATCTTTAGTGATAGCTCAGTCTGGTTCTATACAGCATAAAAGAGTACAGAAATGTCAGGGTCATGTGTTTGAGTGTTTGATATGATATTGATTTTCCAGCGATACGATATTTGCAGATACCTCACAAAAATGACGATACGATTTCGTTGCGATTCGATCTTATACTTATTATACTTATTTTACACAAGCAGTTAAATTTTTACTAACTCACAATTGCAAATAAAATATATAACATGAAGATTTATCTGAAATTTGCACATCGTACCTCAATTGGGGCATTCACAAAAAAAAAAAAAAATTTAAACAATAAAGAAAATAAAGAATAATTGGAAAAAATCAGATCACATGACAACAGTCAAGAAAGTATTTCAGGCTGTGCAAAAATGTGCAAAGTGTAAAATATAGTGTAAATCCTCATTAGGAGACAGCAAAACCAAGGTACTTGTAGAAAAATAAATATTAATGTAGAAAAATAAATATACAAAAAGAAATGGAAAAAATAAAGCTCTTAAAACTTATTTTACTTTGAGACTTTTTTTTTTTTGTTCACGTTAAGATATAACCATCTGTGGTTACTAGGATATTCACCAAGATGTGCATTTTGATGTAATTTAGTGTGTATTTGTTCGTCCAAGCACAAAAAGAAGCGAAAGAGAACTCAATTCAGTATTCGGAAATGCATAGACAAACATTGCGTAAAAATGTGGACAGTGCCAAAATAAAGGTGCGTATTTATACCACAGTTATCGATTTCTCATGTGCTGCATTGATACATCATATCGTAAGACATTGGATTGATGTATCAATCGTTACACCCCTAATACGTTTCACGCAGATAACTCATACGTAGGTGAGAAGCAGTTCACTTGCAAACCCGTTCACATTAAGCAGCCATTTTGACCCGTTCCGCATACCCAGGTTGAAAGTTTGAGTTGTTTTTGTGCCTGCAGCTGCTGGCCTAATTTTAGCTGTGGGTCGATGGCTGAGCTCTGGCCGCTCTGATGTAAGATTGAGCCATCACATTAGTCGCCTATTGTGCTGAATGCAGCTGGAATCAGATGGTGATCCTCTGGCCGACTTCCAAACGCCGACACCTAATCCAGTCGGCACTCTGCCTGCATGTATCTGCTCGTTCACGTGGAGCCCTATTGAAGGCCTGTTTATACAGCCACGAGAGGCCATGAGGTTCATTCATGCACCGATAGCCTCGGCTTCTGTGTCCCTGACAGATTCTCACACTCGTATTGCTTGCGGCAGCTGCTCTGCAGTTCACTCGCCATCAAATCCTAGCTCCCTTCTGTCCTGATATAGCAACTAGGACTTCTAGTATGAATGTTGTACAAATAAAGGTACTGGTTTCATAACATTGGCCCATTTTACTTTGGAAAAAGTTGATTGTGATGGTACAAAGTGTACTAAAACTTGATCAGGCAAAGTGTTGTTTAAATTTTACAGGTGGGCATGCTCACAGTGGCTAAACACACGTAACAAATTGAGGTTGGGAACATTGTTTTGAAGTGCTTCTAAAACATTGAAATGTCCAAATGTGTTCTTGTTGTGATTGTAACATTATTTAAAAAGTACAAAAAAACATTTGTTACCATGTATACTAGAATTTTTATTTTATGAATGTTAAAAATGTTTTTTTTTTTTGTTATAATTAGAATGTTATTTAAAGGTTACAAAAAGAAGCAGCATCCTAAAGACATTCTGACAACGTTCCAACAATGTTTTTCTAAGAATGTTTCCTCTCAATGTATGAGAACATATCAAATATTAATGACCATTAAGAATTTTTCATTTTGTTTTAACATTTATATAACTTTTTAAAAACATTGTGAGAACGTTCAGTTAGCTGAGGACACAGTTTTGCATGTGAAATTGCATTATCCCAGATATTTACTGGTATTAAAATGAAGAATGCGTATTTTTCACTTCCCCAACTATTAACTGGAGTTTTAGGAGGATCTTGCTGTGAAAAAAATTCACAAATCAATCGGGTCAGTATAATAGTGCTTTTAGCCTTCTATGTATTTTTTCAGATACACACATTATAAATCTGAGTAGCAATGAAAAAGTCAAGACAAGTCACCTTTATTTATATAGAGCTTTATACGATACAGATTGTGTCAAAGCAGCTTTCCAGTGTCAAACAGAAAAATAGTTTGCCAATAATGCGAGAGGACAATAACAAAGAGTCATCTTTCCAGTTAAAGTCAGTTTATTGATGATTCAGTGATGTTATCACCCACAAAACAGCGATATTATTTAAATGTTTACGAACTGCAGAAAGAAATTTGAATTTCAAACAGCAAACTATGTTAAGTGAGTGACCACAGTTGTTGATAAAACCTTTCTTATTCATAAAGGTCAACTAAGGTAAAGCTTACGAAATTGTGTGAACAGGTTTTTTTTTTTTTTAAGGCACACATAGAGAACAGTGTTATAGTAATCAAGAAAAATGTTATATGACAGGCTGAACAGTGCAATTAGCCTGTCAATCACACCACGACCACGAGGATCACGAAGTTATTCTAGTATAAATCAATGTATTACTTAGTAAAGTCAAACACTGAAACACTATCTATTGTGTAAAACGTTATCAGCCTACAAAAAAATCTGTAGCCTATCTTTTAGAGAAGTGGGACTCTCAGAAGAAGGTCACTGCATTAGAGAGAAACCTGAGCAGAAGGACCCAGCTGTTTTTTTCTGTTCGTCTGCCCCCTTGTGCTACAGAGTGATATTGATGATTTAGTTATCATTTTGAAACAAAGCTGATAACACACATAAGACATCAATCAAAGAGTACTGGAGTACGTTTAAAAAGAAAATACTATTTTAGTTTTTCTACGTCACGATAATTCAACGTGTTACTTGCTATTTCTTTGTAATTATGTGTGAAATTTAATTTCAATTCAAATGAATTTAATGCATTGATTTACACTAGTCTATTAATGAAGCTGTTTAGTAGCATTTCATCCTTGTTATAGAGTGTAAAGTGCGTGCCTTGGCTTTAAATCTAAAACCCTCTCTCTCTCTCTGTCTCTAACCTCTGCACATGCATCAGGACCTACTAAAATCCAAGTTATTTGTGATCAGAAAACACTTCGCTCCATGCCATGTTGCTGAATTTGATTAACGTTTATTGACTTGCGTTTGAATTTCAGCTACTCATAGAAATAGCCTATAGGTGTGCTCGTCTGTTCAACAGTGAAGCCCACATTTTTTTTGCCCACAACAAATGAGGCATATGCTGTCCTAGACTGAGTGGTGGCCTTTGTGTTTTGACCGCAGGGCGACCACATAGGGCTTAGGGAAGATTGAATAGACTTCCAGCGGATATCCAGTGGTTTGAACAGGCAGCTGAATTGGCATCCACTGCATAATAAATTAAACATTGAACCACACACCTTCCAGCTCCCCGCCTGCTGCTGTCAACAGCCTGATTTGAATCCTGGCCTACAGTGTGCCAGTGTAATAGTTATCACACAGCTTCTGTTATATTTTACCTGGATTTCAAGAGTTGGTTCATGAAAACAAGCTATTCGGCGCGCCAACATGATGCACTTTGCGCAAAACACCTCGTTTACAGAAGAATACCATGCTAGATTTGAAGTTTAAAGTGTGCTTTTGGAGTATCAGTCCATCTGGGCCTATAAAAGATTCAAACCTGCTAACCGAAGCTTCAGTTCTTTGGGTCACTGATTTCCTATAAAGCATGGTTTGAGGATTTGAGAGTGACTGTTGAAGCACCTGACGTGGAAAGAAGCATTTGGTACTGCAGCGACGCAGCTGGAGCGTCCTCACATCTGCCACAAGCCGAGACGCAACAGAAATAGGCTCTGGTTTACCGTCTCTGCGGTGTCTGTCTGCAAGCACAGGTTCCGATGGCTGCTATCAGACGCTTGCAGGCGATCTGCCTTGACCAGGAACCCTGAGCTGTGGCTTCAGTCCCAGAGCTGCAGGGGCCTGTGTCAGGCAACGCACATCCCACTGTGGGTGACCTGTTTCCGGCAGATGTCCCAGTTGCAGGGCCGAGGACGATTCCACCACAAAAAGCGCGAGGAGGAAGGGGTGGAGGCTGTGGGGGTTGCGTAAAGACGGTTCTCCTCTTGCTCTGAGGTGAAGGGGCCAATGCATCCGTTTGGTCAGAGCTCCAGCAGCAGCAGATGAGAAGAAGACTTCTTGTGCTTGTCTCTCAGCTCTCACATCGGCTGAGGTGGACTGGCTCGGGTTTACCAGCTGGAACCCCATTTATCATGGCTAGTTTATCAAGTTCTTTGAATCTCTGACTCGAGCAGTTATGTGCAACGTAGTTATTAAATTGTCTGGCTGTAAATGGAAAATGAAACTGTGTGGGTGTGATAGTATTGCAGATTTTGTCATTGGTTGATCTTGAAAATTGCATAAAAAAATCTGATGTTCAATGAACGTTCTGACTTAACAATAATTAGAAATAATTAATAATTAGAAATAATTAGTGTAGTCACAATAGCAACAAACCACCATGTCAATCAAATACAACAAACAAACAAACCAGCAGTGAATATTCTTGTTGTAATTTATTTCTGAATATTTTTTAACTGGCCAATTAAGAGTCAAATCTATCTCAGATGGGGGTTTTTTCGTGAAAAAGAAGTTTACACTTTATCATACTTTAAAAAAAAAAAAAAAAGTGTACTTATTACAAAAATAATATAGGCTACTTACAGTGCAAACTAAATTTATTGCTTTTGGACACTTACATGCATGTTAATTGCAATGAAATGAAATGCAGTACAGTATAATTTAAATTTATCAAGTTAGCTGAATTTAAGAGTGATTTTCGACCCACAGAAGTAGGACTTTAGTGCATTTCATAACATAATAACATACTTATATTGTCTTTGAAATATGGTTAAAATTTACCCTTTTTAAATCTAATGTATTTAAATATATTTGTAATTACACAATTGTAATGATAAAGTTGCATTTTAGAATGCATGAAATGTATTAACCTCTAATGAAGTACTGAATAATAGTCAAGTCAAGTCAAGTCACCTTTATTTATATAGCGCTTTTACAATGCAGATTGTGTCAAAGCACTTAACAGTATCAAATTGGAGGATAGAGTGTCAGTAATGTATAATGATAAGATTAAACACTCAATTTTCAGTTAAAGGCATTTCATTATTGAATTCAGAGATGTCATTGTCTAGCTCAGTTTAGTTTAAATAGTAGCTGTGCAATCAAATCGGCGATAATCGCTAGAAATTAAGTGTCCCCAACTGAGCAAGCCAGAGGCGACAGCGGCAAGGAACCAAAACTCCCTCTGTGACAGAATGGAGAAAAACCTTGGGAGAAACCAGGCTCAGTCGGGGCCAGTTCTCCTCTGACCAGACGAAACCCGCAGTTCAAAAGTTTATATTTCTATTTTAATTTTGTTGCAATTTCTAACAATAGTAGTATTATGTAGTTAGGTATTTTATTATATTTTAGTTATTTTGTTATTTTTGGTTGATATATCTAGGGATATATCTCTGGGGGTCATCTGGGTGTCCTGGTCTCCGCTGACGATCAGGGCTGTAGACATCATCTCTTGGTGCTGATCCACCATCTGATCGGATACGGACTGAGAAACAGACTAGGAAAGAAACAAACAAATATTAGCGTAGATGCCATTCAACTGACGATGTAACGAGTACATCGTGTGTTATGGGGAGTGTTCCCGGTTCCGGTTGATCTAATTAATGCAGCCTAACAATCCTTTAACGGATTTGAATAATAGAAGCGACACGCGTTATGTGTAAGCCAGGCTAAAAGATGGGTCTTTAATCTAGATTTAAACTGACAGAGTGTGTCTGCCTCCCGAACAGTGTTAGGTAGACTGTTCCAGAGTTTGGGTGCTAAATAGGAAAAGGATCTGCCGCCCGCAGTCGATTTTGATATTCTAGGTATTATCAAACGGCCAGAGTTTTGAGAACGCAGCGGACGTGGAGGACTATAATGCGATAAGAGCTCGCTCAAGTACTGAGGAGCTAAACCATTCAGGGCTTTATAAGTAATTAACAAGATTTTAAAATCTATCCGATGCTTGATAGGGAGCCAGTGCAGTGTTGACAGAACCGGCTAATATGGTCATATTTCCTGGTTCTAGTAAGGACTCTAGCTGCTGCATTTTGGACTAACTGTAGTTTGTTGATCAAGCGTGCAGAACAACCACCTAATAAAGCATTACAATAGTCTAACCTTGAGGTCATAAACGCATGAATTAACATTTCTGCATTTGACGTTGAGAGCATTGGTCGCAATTTAGATATGCTTTTGAGATGAAAAATGCAGTTTTACAGATGCTAGAAACATGGCTTTCAAATGAAAGATTGCTATCGAACAGCACACCTAGGTTCCTGACTGATGAAGAAGAATTGACAGAGCAGCCGTCAAGTGTTAGATAATATTCTAGGTTATTACATGTGGGGTTTTAGGTCCGATAATTAACACCTCTGTTTTTCAGAATTTAGCAGTAAAAATTATTTGTCATCCAGTTTTTATATCGACTATGCATTCCGTTAGTTTCTCAATTTGGTGTGTTTCACCGGGCGAAGAAATATAGAGCTGAGTATCATCAGCATAACAGTGAAAGCTAACACCATGTCTCCTAATAATATCTCCCAAGGGTAACATATAAAGCGTGAAAAGTAACGGCCCTAGTACTGAGCCTTGAGGTACTCCATACTGCACTTGTGATCGATATGATACCTCTTCATTCACTGCTACGAACTGATGGCGGTCAGATAAGTACGATTTGAACCATGCTAAGGCACTTCCACTAATGCCAACAAAGTTTTCTAGTCTATTCAAAAGAATGTTGTGGTCGATAGTGTCGAACGCAGCGCTAAGATCCAGTAGAACTAATAAAGAGATACAACCACGATCAGATGATAGAAGCAGGTCATTTGTAACTCTAATGAGAGCAGTCTCAGTACTATGATACGATCTAAATCCTGACTGGAATTCCTCACAGATATCATTTTTCTCTAGGAAGGAATATAATTGTGAGGATACTACCTTTTCTAGTATCTTTGACAGAAAAGGGAGATTTGAGATCGGTCTGTAATTAACTAGATCTTTGGGGTCAAGTTGTGGTTTTTTAATGAGAGGCTTAATAACAGCCAATTTGAAGGTTTTGGGGACATATCCTAATGACAACGATGAATTAATAATAGCCAAAAGAGGATCTAATACACTGCAGTTAAAATGATCACCAAGTACTTCACGTGTTAGTTTGTTAGTTTGTAAGTCAACGTCTTTGAAGCATGACACAGAATAAAACAATGATTTAAAAATTACTTTGAATTACTTTTAACGTTTTAAAAACTTTTAATTTGACATTATTACAAACTGTATTTTGTAAAAGTGTACTTAAGTGTGTTAACAGTGCACAGTAATCTCTTTAAGTACATTTAAGTGGCATTTTATTTAATTAATATGACAATATCTGCTACAGTTCTTTTTTTTTTTTTTAAATATACTTTTAAGATTTGAAGCACACTAAAAGTGCACATTCAGTACAATTAAGTGCACCTTTCAAAGGGATATAATGAAAGAGGCCTAGTTTCTCTCTTTAGGCTATGCATGCAACATGCCCACATTTTCCCCCCAAGACTTTAGGTTTAAATTTATATGAATATTTATATTTTAGGTGCATCGTCATGTTCTTCAGCATTCTGAACACTTTTTGCCTTCACAAATTCATTTTAAATAGCCCTGTGAATTAGTCCAAGTATAAATATTGCACATAGTGTAGTAGTTAATATGGTTTTCAAAACTCTATTCAACTCTATTCTATAATAATGTTAAAATAATTATCAAAATGCAGTTTGAAATTGAGCAATAGCATGTCACAGTGCAGGACGTCAAATACCAAATACCTTAGACTTAAGCATGTTGAATTTTGTCCATCAGTTACCAACAATTAACCCAAGAAGCAGCGTTCAGACTGACTCGAATAGCCATTCTTGTGTTTTAGTGTTACCTCTCTGAACCATCTCTGTGTCAGTATCTTTTCTCATTACAAAAAGTTTCTTTCCTGCTGTAACCAACCCCAGAAAACAAATATTAATCTGATGTGCTTCAAAACAGCAGCCGGTCCTTACACACTTGCAACTTTCCAAGAAGCGACCCATCGCTTATAAGACTCCTGCTATGAAAATGTGTGTGTGTGTGTGTGTGTGTGTGTGTGTGCGAGGCTATAGGCTATAGCGAGTGTGTGCATGTGGCCGGATGCGTGTTCTGTTCTCTGTGGTTCTGTCCTGTAGGTCTCACTGGTGTGTGTGTGTCACTACTGAATATATGTAAGGCTTCTGTTGGGCCTGCGTCCAAATGTAATGAAACTCTAGAGCACATACGAAATATCAGAGGGGGATGTTTTGAGTGCTGCAAACTCATGGAGTCCATCATTTAAGCATGACTGATGTTAAATACAACCGTTATGGCAGATTGTGAGGTGTGAGCAGTATCCAGGGAATATTCTGGGTTCAGTACATTTTAGGTTTTCATGGAAGTCCAAGGGGCCCTGCACACTTTCAGTGGAAAAAAACCACAGTATGTTTATAGTGGTTGTATAATGACAAATAAAGTTCTGCAACCAATATTGTCTTTGTGTGTCCAGTTACTCACATTTGTTTGGAATGAAACTGACACTTTGTTTGGTTAATACTGTAAAACTGCTTTGACACAATGTGTATTGTAAAAGCGCTATATAAATAATCGTGACTCGACTTGACATGACCCCATAAAGCATCCAGTTTCAAATTTTTATCAAAATGCCATTTGAAATTTAGCTTTGATCTTCTGATCAACTAAAATATCACTGAGAAATGTTACGACCTTGTTTTCCAGTTGCTTTTTTTTTTACTTGACCATGTTAGTAAGTTAGTTGAGTTTGCACATTGTGTCGTTCAGAAATACCTAAAAACCTGGAAATACATTAATTTCACATTTGTGACCTGGAAATGCATTACCATAAACTTACAAAAGAGTGGATATTTATACAGCACATTTACTGTATAATATGCTATTATTACATAATGTTTTATGAAATCTGTATGAAATATTTAATAAAAGCAGTGAACTAGTAATCATGAACAACTGGAAATGTAATAGGAAGTCACTGTGCAAAAGGCGTAGAATTAATGCAGTTTTTATATTTTCAACAACATCATTACCAAAACTTGCCTTCAGTTCATTTATGTTTTTGTTTGAGCATTTATTAACTGATTGAGCATTTTCTTCGTTCTCTCATTTTTGTTTTAATAATGTTGTTTGTTTACTTTGTTTTGTTCTGTGCTAGTCGATATGTGTATTTTGTGTAAAAATCTTTGTATGTGTGTAATGTTTGTACTTGTTCTTGCAAAAAAATAACAAATAAATAAATAAAAAATCTGCGTTGAAAACAGAATATCCAAATGTGTCAGTTATTATGCCCTAAAATGTTTATAATTGTATAATTTTTGTAAATAGTCCAATCACAAACACTATAATTATAATTAGTGGACTGTTACTGCAATAAATAACGGAATGGAAGGTACAAAGAATCTATTATTGTATTATTGTAATTCAGTAAACATCCATCTATAGTTCTCATATTCATGGTTATTAGTGGTTGCATTGTTTAAATGATAAGATACAACAGATTCACCAAGGCGTCAGGAAAGGGCTGTTTGAAGCACATTTCTTGACTACAGGTCATGACAGTCATGTTGTTATATGGATGATCAGCGCCATCTAGTGGCAATACAACAAATAAGTAACCTGGTCCATTACTACACAGTCCACATGTGAACAGAATGCTGATGGTGAGCAGTAAACCTGGTGAGATCTGACATGTTTTCAGAGCTGGATCATTTGGAGTATTTGTTTTCAGAGCAAACCAAAACCATCAGTCTGAGATCACCTGAAACTAGCACTATTTATTGTGTGATATTGAATGTCCCACGTTACATTAAATTGTAATTTCAGCCTCCCTAACAAAGATTCAGCTTTGCGTATGTAAGAGATGGGAAATGTTGCTTTATTATTGGAAAAATATACTTTGTTCTGCTTTGTTATAAATCAAATGGGAACAGCTTTTTTGTAAGTGCATTTACTTTTTTCTCAGTACAAATTATTAATATACATATATGATTGCAGCTCATTGAAAATATGATTTATTTAATATTTAGTTTATTGAAGTGTAGGTTTTATATATTCAGGGTTTTTCCACACTGTTGCCTCAAGTAGAGAAAGAAAACTGCTAAACTGGAACATCAGTAATATTTTCTAGTCATCACACACACACACACACACACACACACACACACTCAGGAACGCCCCCTTCCACGAGCGGAATGCAGCTGCTGTTATGAATGAAACATCTCATTCTATTCTTTGGCATCACCATCTGAGTGTGAATAGAATCATAATTAAATTGGCACCCTTTCAAAAACTGTCTTTATTAGGCTATACATGCGAGTGATTTTTAAAGAGCATTATGATGTGGAGGTCGTGAGATATGAGAGTTTATCTGAGGAATCAGTGTGTAGACATGGACTCGCCTCCGCAAAGCGACTGTTCCTCATGATGTCCTCCAGGGTTCCCATGGTGACAGGCTGCATGATAAACATGAATGAAATGAGAATATGTGTGAAGCATTCTTTTTTAACAAGATCATAACAAGTTTAGCCTTGACATTGAGACCTGACAATTCATGAAATTACAATAACACGGTACATCCTAAAGAACCAAACAAATAAATCATAAATAGAGTAGAATAGAATAGAATAGAATAGAATAGAATAGAATAGAATAGAATAGAATAGAATAGAATAGAATAGAATAGAATAGAATAGAACAGAACAGAATAGAATAGAATAGAAGAATGTAGAATAAAAAAGAACACAGGACTGAAAAAAAATTAGGATGGGACATATAATAAATATAGAATAGAATGTAACAGATGTAAACAAATTACAGAAGAATGTAAAAAATATGATGGGACATAATGAAAGAATATAGAATAGAACATAACAGAAAAAAGAATGTAAATATTAGGATAAGACATAGTAAATATAGAATAGAATAGAATAGAATAGAATAGAATAGAATAGAATAGAATAGAATAGAATAGAATAGAATAGAATGATGTAAAAAAAAATGTGATAAGACATAAGAATAGAATAGAATAGAATAGAATAGAATAGAATGGACAAGAACCAAACAGAATAGAACAGAAGAATGTAAACATTGGGAGGAGATATAATATAGAATGTAGAATAGAATAGTGTAAATAATTATGATAGGACATGTATAGATACATCGGTAGATGCGCTGGGACACAATCATCAGTGATGTTCCTGAGATCATTGGGTGTTTCGGGTCTTTCAGCATCAGGCACCCTCCCTCAGGCGACCCAGCTGGGGTTGATCAGGCCCCAACTTGTGTCCCAGCAGCGCTAATCCACTCCTTGGACCTTTTCATCCAAATCCACCTCAATGCTCTTTCTGCAGCTTCTGTGATAGACTTAATAGCTCTCCTCTTTGCAGCTCCTATGATGCCGAGCAGGGTGAAGCTCTTACACAGGGAGCGGGCGGCAAAGCCTCTGCATCCCACCTCAATGGGTTCGCAGCGAGCCCTCCAACCCCTCCTCCGGCTCTCCTCTATGAGCTCCTGATACTTAAGCCGCTTGCGCTCATTGGCCTCTTCCATGCGGTCCTCCCATGGGACTGTCAGTTCCAGTAAGAGAACCTGCTTAGACGAAGCAGATGTCAGCACCACATCTGGTCTTAAACAGGTCGATGTTACAAAATCTGGGAACTTGAGCTGCTTACCCAAGTCAACCCGCAGCTCCCAGTCTGGTGATACTGGTGTTATCTGTGATCGTGGCTGCTCACCAGCCTTTACAAAAGCAATTCTCCTCTGGCTGCGGACATGTTTATTATTGGCCACTGTGCTGGAAATGGCCTCTGCCACAGACCTCAGGACCTGGTCGTGTCGCCAGCGATAGCGACCCTCTCCAAGGGCTGCCAGGCAGCTGCTCAAAATGTGCTCCAGGGTCCCTCTCCCGGGACAGCGAGGACAAGTTGGAACGTCACTCTTACCCCAGACGTACAGGTTAGCCGGACTGGGGAGCACATCGTAGACAGCTTGTATCATGAACTTAATACGCTGTGGCTCTGCCTTCCAGATATCATTCCAGGCCAGTTTCTTCTCCAGCGCTCCTTCCCACCTCGTCCACGCCCCCTGCTGACGCAGGCTCACCATCCTACTGGTCCTCACCTCCTCTTCGCCTGCACGGACCTCCTGCAGGACCAGATGGCGTCTGTCCTTGCCGCATACCGAGGCTGTGGGATGAATCCCAGCCCTGCACGCCCCCCTGCCACTGTTCCCACAAGCACTCTATGTCTCAGTCGACTCTCCGCCATCTCTAACCCTTCTTTCACTCTCCACTTCCTACCCTGCCGGGTAGGCCAGGTTTGTCCACTGCCGACAGCCACGTTTGAGCCTCTTGATGGTTGTTTGGACTGACTCTGTATCTCTAAGGCTACAGTCAAAAACCTTGCCTAGGCTAGTAACAGGTATCTCAGTGATAGATGGTATTAATATGCCATCCACAGCAAAGCGAAACGTATCCACCACTTTCCCTCTCTTCAGGACCATTGACCTGGATTTTGTTGGTTTAAAGCTCATCAACAGAATTGACAAGAACAAAACAGAATAGAACAGAATTTTTTTTTATGGGACATAATAAAAGAATATAGAACAGAACAGAAAAGAACAGAAAACAATGTAAATATTAGGATAAGACAGTAAATATAGAATAGAATAGAACAGAACAGAACAGAATAGAATAGTGTTGAAATTAGGTTGGGACATATAATAATATAGAAGTGAACAAAACAGAATAGAACAGAAAAATGTAAAAAAAAATATTATGGGACATAATAAAAGAATATAGAATAGAACAGAACAGAAAAGAATGTAAATATTAGGATAAGACAGTAAATATAGAATAGAATAGAATAGAATAGAATAGAACAGAACAGAACAGAACAGAACAGAATAGAACAGAATAGAATAGAATAGAATAGAACAGAACAGAATAGAATAGAATGGTGTAAAAATTGTGATTAAGAATAGAATAGAATAGACAAGAACAAGACAGAATAGAACAGAAAAATGTAAAAAAAAATATTATGGAACATGATGAAAGAATATTGAATAGTACAGAACAGAAATGAATAATGTAAAAGTTAGGAGGTATAATAAAAGAATAAACAGAAAAACAGAATAGAATAGAATAGAATAGAATAGAATAGTATGTTAACATTAAGATGGGAAATAAAATAACAATAAAAAGAACAGAACAGAATAGAATAGAAGTTGGCAAGAAAAATAGATTAACAATTTAGGCCAGTGTTTCCCCATTTTATAAGGTAATTTCTGTAGTACAGGTTTTACACACAAAAAAGAAGAAAGAAAGAAAGAAAGTCCCTTGCTACGTGTTGAAGTTTCCCCTGGTTGGGAATCACACACACACACACACACACACACACACACGCAGGCAGTACACTATGCTGTCAGCAGGCAGTGAAGTGCAGCTTCTGCACATGCTCAGTGTGTTTCCCATCGCATCACGCACAATCACACAGAGCAGCCCCTCCACCTGCCTCCTCCTCCTCCTCCTCCTCCAGGAACTGATGCTCACGCGTCCGCGACGCCTGCCGCGTCTCTCTCAGCGTCTGCCGCGCTCCCGTTCTTTCTCCGTTCCACGCGCGAGCGCGCTGAGTCGCAGTCAGGAGCGGAGGCGACATCATGTCGTGGGCACCAGAGGGATTTCTCTAAAGGCTGCATCCGATCTGCTATGGAGTTCAACTCTTCATCTGTGTTTGAGCAGCATAAAGGTAAAGCACTACACACACACACACTGATAACAAGGAGGGGTTGCTGCCACTGTTGCCATAGTAATGCTTATCTACGGGCTTTGCTATTGCCCATCATTTGCGTGCGTGATGTGAGGGCTGCCATCTGTTTGTGAATGAAGAGTAGGGTGCCCATGACTGATGATTTGTAAACCATGAAGTGAGGGTCACCATCACAATGTTTCGTGATAAAGTCCGGGGTTTTCTGTTGTAGTCGTGTGGTAGCAGCTCTGTCAGCGGATCTTCTGAGTTGTTATGTATGTAATACACCCTACACACACCCTAGACAATACATACACAAGCCCAAAGGAATATCTGATTTCTCAGTGGCAGCTCAAGCTGTATACTTAATTTCATCAACTTGTTTTCATATCTCCTAGGAGTTAATTCATTTGGGGATCCAGTTGTTGACATGAAGTAAGAATTTTGAACAATGAAAGCTTAATATGAACAATAAAATATTACACTGCCTTTCAAAAGGTTGGGATCAGTAAGATTCCAGTAAGCATTTATTCAATCTTTTCTAACAATATGAGTCTTTACTATCACTTTGCTGAATAAAAGTATTAATTTCTTTAAAAACAAAAGAATAAATGAATAAACACTGTTCTTTTTAACTTTTTATTTATCAAAGAATTCTGGAAAAAAGTATAACAGGTCCCAAAAAATAGCAGCACAACTGTGTTCAACATTGATTATAAATCAGAATATTAGAATGATTTCTGAAGGATCATGTGACACTGAAGACTGGAGTAATGATGCTGAAAATTCAGCTTTGTTTCACAGGAATAAATTATATTTTCAAGTATATTAAAATAGAAAACTGTTATTTAAAATGAAAATAATATTTCACAAATATTTTTTTGTGTGTGTGTATTTTTGATCAAAAAATGCAGCCCTGGTCAGTATAAGAACTTCTTTAAAAAACATAAAAAATCTTACTGATCCCAAACTTTTGAACAGCACTGTAGATCATTTTGCTTGGCAAGAAGTTGGTGAGATATTCATATCGAGATTTTTCACTTTTAGAACCTACAGAAAAATGCTGGGATCTTTATCAGAAACATTTGAGATGCACAATTCTCCTTTTGCTCTCCGTTTATGTCTAGGAGAAACACTGGAGAGATCTTATTTGAAATTTTTCGTTTTTATAGGAAAACATCTTGAACACCTGCTTATCTTGACCTGACCTTGTTAATTTCAAACAATTAGCATGCCTTGAAAGAACGATGATCATTTGTTGATTAATCCCAAGCTGACAAGTCAACGATAAGCACGGCTTTATTCTTCTAAAATCCGACATATCTAAGGAATGTTCATCTTGCACCCAGCAGATGTTATTGAATGATTCATTTTCCTCTCAGAGGCTGCTGAGGAGGTTGATCTGAATGTGGTGTACCAGGCAGCAGCAAACGGAGATGTGAACACGCTGACCGCCACGATACGAGAGGACCCGTCCATCCTCGAGTGCTGCGATAGTGAAGGCATTCTTTCACATGACATACTGCACTTTTACACTCTTCATGAAGATCATTTTGATGCTAGTTTTATCTTTGTGAAAAACTGTCGATCTTAGTTGAGGTCCATCAGTTAACATCTCGAGAAGAGAAAACTGCATGTTTGTAAGAAACAAATACATCAAGATGTTTTGAACTTTAAACCGTTGCTTCTGTCTATAATCCGAGTCCTTAACAACGCTTCCTCCAGAGAACTGTCATCTGGTCTGAATCAAGAGAGAAATCTGCACAGATCAAACACTGTTCACAAAAGAAAAGAGTCCAAAACAGCTCTAAACAAATATGTTGGTGGATTTTGATGTGAGAGACAACAGGAGATGGACTTTTTCACTGGAGGAAGTGTTATTATGGATTATGGACTCATATTTTGGACTCAGATTATGGACTCGTAACCAAACAGTTGCTGGTAACCATTGACTTCTATAGTATAAAACATTTTCTTTTCTGGGTGGACTATCCCTTTCCATCTATTCTTTTAAAGCATATTATTTCCCTAGTAAGTACTCTTTTTTTTGAATAGTATGCTAAAAGTTTACATCTGTTTTCACAAGGGTGGGCCTTCACTGTAAAAAGTGATAAGTTGACTTAACTTTAAAAAATTGAGGAAACCTGTTGCCTTAAAATTTTTAAGTAAATAATATATATATTTTTTTTAAAGTTGAGTGAACTTGACGATTCACTTAATTTATTTTTTTTAAATTATTATTTACTTAATAATTTTAAGGCAACGGGTTTCCTCAATTTTTTTAAGTTAAGTCAACTTATCACTTTTTATGGTGAAACATCACACCTGTCCTGATAATAAAGGCTGTGGTATTGTAAGTGCAAGTTGATGAGAATGATTGTGTTATTAATGGTGTTTGCCCAGGCGATTATTACTGTTACTAATAGTTTGGGTTACCAAGGCAAGCGAGCTAAAGAAAAGGTATTTCATGAGAGCTTTCATGGTATGTCTCATCAATCAAACAAAAACCTATAATCATTGTCATGCAATTCACACATTAAGCAATCTGACACAGAAATAAGCCATCATCATAAACAGATTACAGTAGAGCTGATTTGAAGGAGAGCGAATTTCTGACTGCGAATGTTTTGATGACAGGCTCCACGCCGCTGATGCATGCTGTGTCTGGGAGGCAGGTGGATACGGTCAAACTGCTGCTGAAGATGGGAGCCTCTATAAATACACAAGATGCCTGTGGACGGACGTCCCTCTCTCTAGCGACATACCTGGTAACGAAGCTCTCTGAGGATCACTGATGAGCTGGATCCCTTTAAAAATGCACATTGTGTGCATTGCTGTCAATGGATTGTGTTTATGAACCGCATATACAAAGTTGCAGTGACCTTCCTAGCTTTGACTGAATTAAATGCTTGTTTAGTTAGTTTAGTCTGGTGGTTTTATCCTGTGCAGGGCTGGCTGGAAGGCTGTGTGTGTTTGCTTCGCAACGGGGCGAAACAGAACATTCCCGATAAGAACGGACGCTTGCCAATTCATGCTGCTACTGCTGAAACTGACTTCAGGTAACGAGGAAAACAAATTTGCAAATAGGTTAATGAAACAAAAAGTAGTTAGTGCTACAGTAACATTCCTGTGAACAAAAAGCATTACATCGACCATCCTGCATTGTTTTGTATTGAAATCACTGCAGAATTGTGTTTCACACAGAAAAGCAATTTCCATTTTTTTTTTTTTTTAGCCAGTTGGCTTCATCTCAGTCCTGTAAGCCATTTATTTGCCCCTGCTAGTGTGTATGTGCTGTCTCTGTAGAAAACAGCATCAGGTTGGATTGTCTGATAGGAAGAAGACGTGTTCCTCCCCACTCCGCCGTTCATCAAGCTGTGTGAACAACAATAGTTGCAGTTCTGTGGAGCTTCCCGCCTCTCACTGTTCATTTGGCAGAACATTTGACAAGATGATAATTAGGAAACAGAGATTTCAGAGATGGAACCTCTAGTGAAAAATAAATACACAAAAATGTATTTGAAATACATTTTTTATTTACTAAGTATACTACAAATACATTTACATATTTATGTACTTAATAAAAATACCCCGCAATTGTACTTTTGGTATACTTAAAGCCTGTTAAATTGGAACAACTAATTTTGTGCTTAATGCACTTTAATTGTGCAGAAGTAGTGCTGAAGTCCAACTAAAGATACACTGAAGTAAATTTGATTGTGCTAAAGTGGAACTATTGCAGGTATACTTCAGGTACACTTTAAAGATCTTGCATTTAAAGGCCGATATTATTCAAAGATCATACAATCCTCATCAATAGTTACATAAAAACACATTTTAGGCTTAATATTAACATGCATTGTGCACAAGTACTACTCTAAATAAAGTTTCATTATAATTTTTATATCAGTAAGTCTCAAATGATATGTCAGTAAATATGTTAATAGATTTGAACTATACTTAGTATGAAATTAATGTATTTTAAATATATGACTTTTTTACTAGGGACTGTTGTCAACACAAAATATGTTGTTACAGTCAACATAAAAACCAAAAATGAAGCTCATTTACTTTCCTAATGCATGTTCCTTGATTCAACATTCACCAATCCCGCTTTTTTTATCACTACATTTTTTTCTTGTTGATTACCTGGTTTGGTGTTATATTATGTAAGTAAAATGGTGTATGCAGCATTTAATAGATTAATAATCATGTTTTGTTTGTTTGTTTTAGGCTCATGGCCGTGCTGCTACAGCAGTCGACACTGTGTGAAATCAACCATCAAGACAATGAGGTGAGTTTCATTTCAAATCATTTGAGTTTCAGCTTTGTAAAACCCTTTTAAAAAAGAAGTGCACTTTATAGTATTGATTGTGCATGTGTAGTGCAATTCAAATCTTAAAAGTATATATTATAATATATATATATAGTTTATATACTATAATTTAAAAAAAAAAGAAATACAACGTTCTGTCATGAAACTCTAGATGTTCTGACTAACTCAATCTGATATAATGGCATCATTATTCACATGGTGCAGCTGATTGGTTTCTTTTCACATCAGCAGCCAATGAGATTGCTGCTCAACATTCAAATACTCAGTGCCAGTGTTTGCTGTAGCAGCGCGCTTCAGAAACCCTCCTCCTTCCCCAGCTCCACCTGTATAGATCTGCTATGGGGTGATTTCATATATGTTACATATGGGGATATTTTATAGTATACGTTATACAGAGTGTGCAGCAGCAGTATTTCTTACATGCTCACAGCAGCATGTCTGTGGATGTACTGGCAGTGTGTGAGACGGTTATGAGATGATAGCCAAATCTTTAGTTTAAAAGATTGCAAAGATATTTTTATTTAGGAAAGGTACATTTTTTGGAAAATTCAAATTGGCTGGAAAATTTTAATGACAGGAAATGACGTCATAAGGTGCAATCTATTTGGCATGAGCCAAGTGATCAGAATAAATGGAGGCTTCAAATTAGCTGTGGGTAATATTGAATCCGTTTCATTAAATTCTGCATTTTACTACAAAATTGAAAATGGTCAATGGCCAAAATGACCAACATAGGAAATTTGGTACCATTCGATTTGGTATGATGTACCGAATCTAAAGAGATCAATCTTATGATTTTTTTGTTCAAGTGTTCAGAATTTATAATCCAAGACTAGAGACTGTCCTCTATCTGTGTGCCAAATTTCTGAAACATATTGTTTTGTTTAAGTATATTAGGATATTATTTCTATAGTTAGTGCTCTTTTTAAAAGATTGCAAAATGCACTTCTTTCTTGCAAGGGAAAGTTCACTTGAACAAATCAAAGTCACTGCCTTGTGCCAAAAGGAACATTCTAATGAACATTAGTGAAGACAAGAGACAAAACAGTGAATGAATCTCATTCTAAATATGTTTTATTCATTTCACTTTATTTAGTTTTCTTCATGAGCTTATGTCTTTACATTTGTTTTTGAAGGGTGAATGAAATGAATGGACATGATATATTGATATGAGAACATTATTTTATTATTTTACTGTAGATAACTTAAAGCTTCCAGCAAGAAATATATTCATATTATGAAATGCTTTTATATTATTGCTTTTATGTAATTGCATCTATTAAGGGATTTATGTTCACCATAAAACTAGCTCTGAAGTCCTCAGAGGACATTTAACACCCAGTCAGTAACCATTTTGAGATGATAAAGCCAATTATATTTATGATGCTTTTTTTATGGAAAGAAAGATGACCCATGAAAATAGCACTGGTATGAACTAGAAAGCAGTACAGCAAATACTCCCGTGATGTATAATATCATACTATGATAGTCATATCATAGCAAAGCCTACTTGACTGGATGTAGTCCTTGGGCTCAAATGCAGAATGGCTTTAATAGCGTTTCTCTTTCCTTAATCCCCCGTCTAGTTTGTACTAATCTGAACAATGCCTGAAACTTTGTATTCTGAGCACTTCCTGTGTTTATTTGCCTCTTTATAATGAATCGCTTGTTGTATTCCTCAATTGTAAGTCACTTTGGATAAAAATGTCTGCTAAATGAATAAATGTAAATGTAAAAGTGTGATTCTAGAAATTATCTGTGCATGTGATGAGGGAATGCACAGGGTAGAAATTCTACTGAATTTGCATTAAATCTGTTTTTTGTAACCAAGATTAACTACATTTTTTTCAACTACATTTAAGTTCCCTGTTATAGGCTCACTTGCAATTTTGCAAATTTCCAGTTTATTCACATTAATTCCCATTTATTGCCATTAATTCTCATGAAAAGTTTCTAACTTTGAAAAATCCCAGAATTCTGCAACCCTAATAGGAAGTAACAGTCATCAATACTTGGTAGGGTGCATCTGGTTAACCCTCAGACTGTGATTGGCAGGGAATGACGGCTCTTCACTGGGCTTCTTTCCACAACCGTCCAGAGCATGTGCAGGCCCTGCTGCAGAAGGGAGCCGACCCCACGCTTGTGGACAAAGACTTTAAAACAGCTCTTCACTGGGCTGTGCAGGTACAAATCCCAAACAAACACATCATTCTACTCCGGTTTCTTACATACAGCATATTCTACAACAATACATGTTTTTTCTATGCTGACTCTGCTTATGTCTGTTCAATTAAAAAGCCACACCTTTCTTTTTTTTACTGGGCTTCTATCTACAAAGAGCTCATCTTTTCTATAGTCTCTACTGTAAATTAGCACCAACGAGCTGTTCTATTATGTGTGTTGATATGAGAAAAGAGAGATCACAGAGAATAATTCAAGACGTATGTATCACCAGTACATTGCCATTGACAATGATCATATGTACAGTTTAGCAGTCATACAAAATTACGAGTAAAAATCACTCATTGTAACATTTCTAAAGATAGTCCTTTGCTTTTCTGGAATAGCTTGACTTAATTTGAACCACAATTAGCCTAAGTCAGTTTACTGTAACAAATTGGTCAAGACACATTTACTATTGTAAATTGAGCTTTCAAAGCACATTTACGTTATGTGCTTTGAAAGCTCCACAGAATTCAAACACCCCTTACATGTAATCTTGGCCTTTTACAGTAATTATACTTTCAGCTATTATTAAGTATCTAGTACTCTTACTTCCACTATATTACAACATCATACCAAGTCAGAGAGGAAATGCAGTTCTCCTAAAATGCAAATTCTCTGTAGCATTTGTCTGGGCCTGGTTGCATGCTGTACTATATTTCAGACCGCTCATTTGCGTACACAATTACCATTTATATCAACAAACTGCAATACAGTATAAGATTTCTATTCGAATGGAAAACATAAATCTAGGCTATTTGCTGCCGTTTTCAAAGCACAATGCAAAACTGTGACATTTCATTCACTGACGTGCATATACTTACTTGCTGGCAACCTGCCAAAATAAAGGCTTGCTGATTTTAAATTTGAAAATGATGAAAATTAATATTTAAAAAATGTAGCATTTTATGTTTAAGTTCACAAATTGTCAAAAATTTTATTTTCAATACTCCCTTTTTATTTTAAAATGTAATAGTATTATCACACTTTATTATTTTGATTATTATTTTAATTTAAAAACTAAGTAAATAAAGTGAAATTTTCATATTTCATCACGTAATACAATTTATGTCTTAAAAATTAATTGTGAAACATGGTTGATATACAGTATGTACGTTGCGAGTTGGTTATTCCTTTACAGTATATGTCTCATTGTTTTGAACTCTTTGGCAGAGCGGCAGCCGGTTAATGTGTTCTCTCATTCTTGACCATCATCTGGGCGCCTCTGTGATCAATTACGATGATGAGAACGGGAAGACCTGCGTTCACATTGCCGCCGCTGCGGGTTTCAGCGACATCATCTATGAACTGTCTCGCATTCCTGAGACCAACCTGCAAGCTTTAGATGTGGATGAACGGTACAGTAACGTTGTGATATTCACATTAGTTTGTCAGCATGTGGAGTGCTAATCATCATTTTGTTTACCAGAGGGTCAACTAGGACAAAATGCAGTGCTTAATAGGCATTATTTAACTTATACTTCATGCATTACTAAACTTTGTGTTTTCAAGTTTCGTTTCTCATTATTGTACAATGTTTTATCTGTTTGTCTGTCAGGACCCCTCTTCATTGGGCCGCTGCAGCAGGGAAAGATGACTGTGTGCAGGTATTGTTGGAGCTGGGAGTGGAGCCCAACCCTCGAGATATTAATGAGAATACGCCACTCACATACGCCATGTACTGCGGTCATACTGCATGCATCAAACTCCTCTCCACTGAAAACAGGTTTGTTGTTGTTTGTTGGAAAGCAAAACATATATTTAAGTTGCCACTTTTGTCGACATAGAGCAGGTGAATAGAGAGCAGGTTGTCTCCTCTGGGCCATACCCCTCTCAAATGCAGCAAAACAGGTGTGTTTGTTTAAAGGGTTCATGAACTGCCTTTGTTGTTTGTACATCAAAAAACATCATAATTTAGAGGTAATAGTCTATTTTCTGTCCTGTGTTTGACCCCCTCATCAGAACGCTCTGTTTGAATAGGCGTGGAGGATTGTAAACTCTGAAGTAAACACCCACTGCTACATCCTTCATAGATGGACGGTGCTGTGATTTAGGTTAAAAACACATAAATACTCAGTACATTTCAAATGATCTGTTTAACAGACAAAGCCATAGTGATCACGTAATAAAAGTAGTTACTCACACTTTTGTGTTGCGACATTACTGTCGGATCCAATATTGTCACACAGCATCGTCTTTTAGTTTCAATCTTTCTGAAAATCCTGCGTCAAATTGTGCCTTGTTTGTAAATGAATCCGTGGTAAAATGAAGTGAACAAATGACCAAGTTCTTACTGACACGGTTTGGCACTTCCTTAAAAATAAAGTTCATCAAATAAAGTTTATCTTTTGGTTTCTGCGTAGACCTGCGTTTGCCGCTCTTGTCATTTACCTACTATGCGCGTGAATCTGAGGGTGGGGCTAAACAGGCAGTGATGTGGAATCAGTGGGCAGGGCTAAACAGGCACTGCTGTAGAATCAGTGGGCGGGGCTTAACAGGCAGTGTTGTGGAATCAGTGGGCGGGGCTTAACAGGCAGTGTTGTGTAATCAGTGGGCAGGGCAAAGCTGGCAGTGATGTAGAATTGGTGGGTGGGGCTTAACAGGCAGTGATGTAGAATCGGTGGGCAGGGCTAAACAGGCACTGATGTAGAATCAGTGGGCGGGGCTAAACAGGCAGTGATGTGGAATCAGTGGGCAGGGCTAAGCTGGCAGTGATGTAGAATTGGTCAGCGGGGCTAAACAGGCACTGCTGTAGAATTGGTGGGCGGGGCTGAACAGGCAGCGATGTAGAAGCAGGCGTTGATCTTCCTCTGCGGAGGCAGTGTTTAGCCACACTATTATATCATAAAGATTGGCTTCAATATAAGCTGTTTTTAGACTGACGAGAAAGTTTTTGAGGAGTTCTGAAACTTACAGGATGTTTTCTAGTACAATGACCTCTTACATGTCAAAAGATCAAGGGAATTTTGATTTCTCAGTTCATGACCCCTTTAAGGAGACATGCACAATGCACTGTTGGGGGCTTCAGGAATGTGGTTGGGGACTGTGGTAATTTGAAATATGTAGCATTAAAATAAAGCACACTTATTAAGTTGTGATGTAAAATGCAGGAAGAGATCCCATGAAGTATTTTCAGAACTAAAGATGGCCATACTTTTCACAGATCTGAGTCAAGCAGGCCACTGCACGCCCAAAACAATGACCCTTCTATACGCAAGGAGGGGAAATTTCGCATGCTGAACCACATCTTCTGCAAGAAGAAGAAAGAACTGCATACTTCTCAGCAGACAGACTTGAGTCAAGAATGTCAGCTGAAAGAAGAGACATCTGAGGTGGATGACATCATCACTATGTTCGACTGTTTCGCTGAACCGTTAGCCAGAGATGAGAGCGAAAACAGCTCTACAGTCAGAAAACTAAATAACGAGTCTGAGAAAGTCCACCTCGCTGAGGACACATCCAGCAAGGACTTCCAAAGTCTCCCACCCATACGCACACAGAGTCTTCCTCCAATCACTCTAGGGAAGTCCCTGCTGGTAAACTCTCAGACTTTGGCCCACAGGACCAGCGGAGGTCATGTGGCAGGACATTTAGCGCACAGGTCGCAGAAGAGCAAGAGCGAGCATGACCTGTTCGATGGCAAAAGTAAGGACCAAAAAGCTGCCGGACAGGCATGGAAGACTGAATCCAGTCAGATACTGACTCACAAAGCATGGATCTCAGCTCCATCTGAACGGCTGCTTGATAAGCTGCTGCATGCATCCTCAAGCCCTTTAGACGTGCTGTGCTCAAATCACACGCCGTACATACAGAGAAATGACCAAGGTGAGATATCGAATATTGGTAGTTAGGTGATTCTTCAATTATTAGATTTGACTGATTATTTTAATTAGTTCCTTTTAACAATCACCTAAGTTTTAAAAGATTATACAATTATTATAATAGCTAATGGTTCTGAAGTGTTTACCACATCTGTTAGTTTTGCCTAGTTTTTAGGCATTTGGCAGAATTTCACTAATTTGGGCTTAAGTGCACTTAAAATTTTAAGGCAGCAAGAACACTAACTTTTTTTAAGTTGAAACAATTATATTTTACAGTGTGTAAATCTGACACTTAATTGCACGTTAACTACAATTAATTGAAAATGTATTATAATTTACATTTATACAAAATATAATTTGCTTAACTGTTTGTGACCCGCTTAAGTGCAACTTAAGTACATGTAATTTCATTACATATAAATGACTTCTGGTGTCTTTGAAACATGGTTAAAGTGTACTGCTGAATGCACTGACAAGCATTTATGGTAAACTAAAATATATGTATTTAGATATATTTGCAAGTACAGTAAAGTACATACAGTAATGTTGCAATATAGTAGAGTCAAATCATATGAAATGTAAAATAAAGGTAAATAATAAAGGTAAAACTACATTCTACAGGTAAAATTATATAAATAAAAAAAAAGTGTAATTCTTTAAGCCACATCAAAAGATTATTAAAACATAATGATTTAAAATGTACTTCAAAGTAAAACTATTCATTTGACAAAGTACATTTTTTAAAAGTCTGATTAAGTGTGGTAAGAAACAATCATGAAGATGTAAAGTGGGCTTTCATTTCATTAAAATGACATTATTTGCTAGTACAGTTTTTAGAAATGTACTTTTAAGCTTCGAAGTTCATGTTTTAACACGTTTGTTTCAGTTGTTTCATATTTTTGTTTTTTAAATAGTCAAGAGTCTCGAACTGAAGAATCACCTAGATATAAAAATGTGACCCTGGAGCACAAAACCAGTCATAAGGGTCAATTTTTGGAAATTGAGATTTATACATCGTCTGAAAGCTGAATAAATAAGCTTTCCATTGATGTATGGCTGAGATACAAGTATTTGAAAATCTGGAATCTGAGGGTCCAAAAAAATCAAAATATTGAGAAAATCACCTTTAAAGTCATCCAAATGAAGTTCTTAGCAATGCATATTACTAATCAAGTTTTGATGTATTTACAGTAGGAAATTTACAAAATATGTTTATGGAACATGATCTTTACTTAATGTCCTAATGGTTTTTGGCATAAAAGAAAAATCCCATACAATGTATTTTTGGCTATTGCTACAAATATACCCATGCTCCTTAAGACTGGTTTTGTGCTCCAGGGTCACAAATCAGTGAATTAGTCTATGACATGTATATTTGTCAAATTCAGAATTCTGTGTCTTCTTCTCTGAGCAGCTCAGAATCATCTTTTTCCTCTGAGGGTCAGAGAATCTGCTCTCACACGTAACAGTCTGGCTCCGATCCGTGACCACTGCACTCACAGATGTAAGTTTAATCCTTATATCCTAATATAATATTTGCATGCTTCATAAGACTCTATGTAATGCAATCCCCTGTTCATAATGCTCAAGAAAAGATTTACTAAAGACGGCAATTTGAATCTAAAATCATCTATGTTGTTCCATATTAGTTTGCAGGTATTTGTTGTTTTGCTGTTTTTATGTATGTAAAATGGGTCAAATTTGTTGATATTGAAATGAAATGTATTACAACACTTCCCAATCTTCCCTGCATGAGAAAACAATATTAGCATCAATTAAATATCATACACTTCCGACTGAACATCTTCGGTTTAACAAATGTCGTCCACAGTTTCCTTGCCACCTGACCAGGTCTCTCAGGGAGTGAAGAAGTCGAAATCCTCTTTAGGAGCGGGCCTGGCTGTACTTCCACCTCCGTTTGCATCCAAACTGCACCGAGCCGGCATTCCTCAAAGCCAGTCGCTCGGCTCCTTCCCGACGCCACTGACAGGAGAACCTTTACGAAACATTCAAGTTCTTCCTGCCATACCTCCGCAGAGAAAACGCAGCCCGTCTCCGCTCACAACCCAGAGTCTCTCTGACAACAGAAACTGATGGAAACCTGCCTAAACTGTAACACTGTTCAGCTTTTCATGGGTCATTTGGATTTATTTAGATCATGAGGATGCTGAAGAATCACTGTTTGATAAACTACTAGTCCGTTTTTCATACAATTTTACAACTATGATCTTTTTTATGGTATGCATATGGTTGAAATTTTGACTGTAACATTTAAACATGCTTTAAGCTTATTGTTTACTGTTACTATTAATAAAGGGAACTGTTGAAGTATGGAATCGTGATAACTTACTGTGATATAAATATATAGTCAGTACACTCTAAAAAGTGATAAGTTGACTTAACTTAAAAAAATTGAGGAAACCCGTTGCCTTAAAATTATTAATTAAATAATAATTAAAAAAAAAAAAAGTTAAGTGAACATGACAATTCACTTAACTTATTTTTTAATTATTATTATTTGCTTAACTTTAATTCACTTTTACTTAACGGGTTTCCTCAATTTTTTTAAGTTAAGTCAACTTATCACCTTTTACAGTGTATGATAAGAGAGTCATAAAGTCAAAACATTAACTTGAATGTTGTAAGAGGGAGTACTTTTTAAGTCAAGTCAAGTCACCTTTATTTATATAGCGCTTTTAACAATACAGATTGTGTCAAAGCACTTAACAGTATCAAATTGGAGGATAGAGTGTCAGTAATGTACAAGATTAAACACTCAATTTTCAGTTAAAGGCATTTCATTATTGAATTCAGAGATGCCATTTTATTTTACCTTAAAATAAGCTACTGTGTGTAGGTTTTTACCTTGAAATATCAGTTTCAAAATCATTCTGATGGAGAAAGGCTTTGTTTCTTTCTCAGTCTCCCTCAAATGTCTGTTCTGGAATTGCGTAAATCTGGTGACTGACTGGGAACGAAATTCCCTGGAAAGGGCAGATTGCTTTACTGCAGAAACAAATGCACATGTGCAACATTCCACTGTAATTATGAAAGCGGTATAGTTATGACTGTGAATTCAACTCACTTAACTCTAGGGGGCTTCAGAGTCACACAAATACACAAAACTACACACAGTTGCTGTAAGGCAGGGGACCCCTGCTCCAGTCCAACACACCTGCCTGTAATTATCACGTTGATTAGCAGTGCTGGACAGTAACTGATTACATGTCATCTGGATTAAAAATCCAATTCCAAAAATCACACTGTTACAGTTAACGGATTGCAACATGATTGCATATTATTCACACACTAGCAGTAAATTCTACATAATTTATAGATTCTCCCTAATTCTTTTAAATGTACTTTTCTATAGAAACCTACTGCTTATTTGTGACCCTGGAGTCGCTGGGGTATATTTGTAGCAATAGCTAAAAATACATTGTATGGGTCAAAATGATCAATTTTTCTTTTATGCCAAAAATCATTAGGATAATAAGTAAAGATCATGTTCCATGAAGATATTTAGTAAATTTCCAACCATAAACATATCAAAACTTAATTTTTGATTAGTAATATGCATGGCTAAGAACTTCATTTGGACAACTTTACAGGCTATTTTCTCAATATTTAGATTTTTTCTGCACCCTCAGATTCCAGATCTTCAAATAGATGATGTATAAATCTTAATTTAAAAAATGTCACATCCAGGAGCAGAGTTGGAGAGCCCAGCTGTATTATCTGAGATGAATCACACAAAACCAGACATGTTTCGACAGTGCCATAGTGTTTACACTCTTCAGGAGGCCACATTACTAATGGATTACAGTGGATTCTGGATAAATGTCCTTTAATGACTTGAGAAACAGGTCATATGGAAAGCAGAGCTGATGTGCTATTTAGATATAGCTTCAAGCAGCAGTGTTTTCTCTTGCTGCGTAAATGTGTTTAATTTCCTTATATTGTTCATAATGATTTCTTCACCATCAGTTAAGAAGTTTAATGGTGTTATATTACATAAAATCATGAACTAATCACAAACTCAGCATCAAAATCTGAACTGACAGAGAAAGTGTGTATCAAGTGTAGTGCTACCACTTTAACCGGGTTAGATTCAACTCAAATACTGTGTCTCTGAGCTTGTTCGGTTAGCTTTTGGTAGTGGCCCTGTTCCTAAAGGTGAAATAAAAGAGTAAAGGGTGAGTAATGCAGAGATCATGGGTTTGATTTGAGGGAGTGCATGAACTGATAACTGCTGCTTTGGATAAATATAAATAGTTTAATTGGGTTCAGCAATTTATGTGGATGATATCTGCAGTCATGTTATAGCAGCTTTAAATACATCAGCAGAATTAATTATATTAATCATTATTTTAATATTTAGAAGATGTAATTGCAAAATGAAAAGGCAACAGCACAGTGATTTCAATTCCAAATACACATAACTACATAACTTTAATTTTGTCTCACAAAGAAAAATGCAATTTTATATTACTCAGAAATTGCTCTTATAAAGGCCAAACTGTACTAGGCTATTATTGGCATCTCAGTATCAACTTTTTGAATATATATATATATATATATATATATATATATATATATATATATATATATCAGATATTTATCCTAAAATTACCTATAGGAAAGAAAAAAAATCCAACACTAAGATTGACAGTAAAGTTTTTTTTCAATTAAATTATATTTTCCAGAAATTTCTATTACTATTTTCTGACTTGTTTTCTCTGATTCAGAGCATATTCTACAGAAGATTTGTCGCAGACATCCATATTTAGGAAATATTTAAGCTTGTCATAACACATCCTAAACAAAAGTGCAGCGATGCCAATAAAACTCCCTGAATTTCGTAATACTGTTACAACATCAAAGGTGTTCAGCTTACAACGATGATAATAATACGATAATAATAACGCCCTTCGAAGCAAGTTTTCATATTGAGAGCATGCCTCAAAAAATAGCACTAAATTGTCTGTGGCTCTTTTTAATGTTTCTCTTCATGTAAGTACGTGAAGAGAAACAGTGAGATCACTGTTTTCCGGCAGTGGGCCATGACTAACGGGAAAACTAATAGATTATGAATCACGGGGAGTGTTTAAATGACTGACAGCTCTGCTGGCCAATCAGGAGAGGAGTTTCGGTATCTAGAACGCCTCGCTTCTGCGCATGCTCAAAATGCTTCGATCTGTAAAACACACTGTCGTCTTCAGTGATAGTGAGCGCGATTGAGGGTCGTTCCTGATGAGTGTGAGCTTGTGTACAAAAAACACCGGAAGTAACTTACAGAACGACCGGAAACGACATGTTGACTCGATCATCCGCGATGTTTTTTTAAGTATTAAAATTTACAGTAACTCATATGATGTGAAGCCACTCTAGAGGTAAGAAAACATTTGAATGTGTATATATAAAGTCATAAACATTATAACGTATGTATGTAATTCTATGATGTCGTTTAGTATGTTAAGTTATATTTTTAACGTCTGCGTACTTTACAGGCATCGTGTTACTGTGATATGTATGTCAATAAATGTATTGTGCTTAGCCCAGTCAATAAATGTATACATTACTTAATATATAAATAATTTTTAGAGCTTGTACAGACATTGCTGGTATCCTTGCCTATGATAGAAATTTATTGTAATATCATTGTAAAGCAATCCATAAATACTATGTTGTTATATACTTTACTAGGTGTAAGGAGGTCACACAATCTAGAATGTATGTTATAAGCATCAAATGAAATAAAGTAGGAAAGCATTATAATCTACAGACGAAAATATTGAATTTAACTGATAACTAGTAAATTAGGCCTACTTTTGAAATCCGGATATTATTTTGTGGAATTATCTATTTACAGAGATATCATTTTGTGTCTTAGGAATATATTTTTCTATGACATCGTATTAAGTTGAATGTCAAAGTTTTTTGTCTATTTGTAAATGAGGGGTTTGTGAACAGGTTAATGATTTTGCATTCATAGTGTTGCTATGAATTTAAATATTGGCGATTAAATATGAAAATAGGCCTGTATATAGAATAAGTTGACCTTTTAATACAAGGCTGTTAAAATGCTTTAAAGTATCGGTAACACTTTATTTTAAGGTGTCCTTGTTACACATGTTACATGTACTTACTATTATAATAACAATTAATTATGCATAATTACATGCAAGTAACCCTAAGCCAAACCCTAATCCTAACCATATAGTAAGTACATGTAGTTAATTAATATTACTCAGTACCTAAATGTATAATTATACAGTAACAAGGACAATAAAATAAAGTGTAACCAAATTATCTTTTTTTCCCACATCGGTCAATACTCCATATTCCATAATGACAAAGTAAAGACCAGGTGTGTGATAACTTTACAAAATAAATAATGATACATACATTGACAAACGTATTAAGACCCTGTGCTAGAAATTTAGGAGAGTCTGTGGCAGATTTAAGACATGATTTGAAAAGACACACGTCTCTCTATATAAGGCCTAACAGCTGAAAATGTATATCAGAGTAAAACCCAAGCCATGAGGTCAAAGCCCAAACTGCGCAATCAGGAGAGATTAGGTCGTAGAAAGAGAGGTGACCAAGAGCCCGATGCTCACTCTGGTTGAGCTCCAGTGATCATGTGTGGAGATGCTTGTTCTTCTGAAGGTTTCTCGCAAAACTGCAACACTCCACCAATCTGGACTTTATGGCAGTAGCCAGATGATAGCCTCAGTAAACACACATAAAGACACGCTTGGAATTTGCAAAAAAGCTCTTAAAGGACTCTCAGACTGTGAAACTCTGGTCTGATGAACCAGGCACCGCTCATCACCTGCATAATACCATCCCAATGAAAAACACACACACACACACACACATGTTGCTATTTGTGGTTTATGGGGACTCTCCATAGGCGTAATGGTTTTTATACTGTACAAACTGTATTTTCTATCGCGCTACACCAACCCTAAACCTAAACCTACCCCTTACAGGAAACTTTCTGCATTTTTAGATTTTCCAAAAAACACCATTTAGTATGTTTTTTTAAGCCTTTTGAATTACAGGGACATAGGCAGTGTCCTCATCAACCACCTTCAAATTGTAATACCTCTGTCATACCCATGTCATTAAACAAATTTGTGTCCCCGTAAAACCACAAATACCAACCCCCGCACACACAAACAATTTGAAGTGTTTCACTTTCTAAATGCACTGTGTATAGGCCTATACGTACAGCTGAAGTCAAAAGTTTACATCCCCTTGATTCTTAACACTGTGTTGTTCCCTGAATGATCTTAATGCATATTTTTTCCTTCTGGAGCGTCAGAGAGCGTTTGAACCTTCTGTAATAGTTGCATACGAGTCCCTCGGTTGTCCTCAGTGTGAAAAGACCATTTGGTCAATGACCAAAATATCAGGTCATTTGATCTTTTAATTACAAGGCAAGATTACTTCAGGTTATAATTGTGTGCTGTGACTCCCCAAAAGCCAATGATATTTATAAATGTATAATTCATTATATTTGTATTTAAAAAAAAAACAAAACACTAATTAAAATGATTTTACCTGGAAAAATAATTTTAAACACTACCTATTAAAAATAATGATTAAGATCTGTACATTCACATCTATTCAAGGTGTAAAGATAATGTTGTTACTTTTATTTGATATTCACACCACATGACATTTAAAAAACAAAACAAATGGAAACCAAAATGAATACAAAGAGTTTATTTAATGTGTTTTAAACTAGATTTTTTAAAAGGAATTTATCTTTATTGTGGAAACAACAAAACATCTTTTATGTCATTGTTGCATAATCATTCCTATTATCCAGTACTTTTTACAATTTTCAACATGAAAAAATGCTTGTGTAGGTAATTTAAGGAAGCAGTCATCATTTGACATTATTTGAATAATGGCAGGAAAATGAACAGGCTGGATCAGGATGGAAATGAGGAGCTAAAGTTAATAATTGCTGAGTGAGGGTTAGACACGAGAGTGCTGACTTGAAGAAGTTTATTTAGAATTTTTTAACCATGTATTGAAATGTTCATATCTTATTGATTCTGTGATTTTATCAACACGAATCAACTACTAGGCTTGTATAGATTCGAAACTCCTCTTCTTAAAGATTGGCTTTAAATTAAACTTTGCTGTCTCTGCAGTAAAAAGCAGGGGGGAAATTGGAAACTGGTGCTACATCATTAGAACAAACTGAGAAAAAGAGCTTCCCTTTTGACAAAACAAATAAACAGGGATATGAAAGAGTACATAGTGTTCATTCACATCTACTACCGACATTGTAGCAATGCAAAGCTACGAAGCCCCTCACATGCAGGAAAAAAATAGTAGGCTAAATCGTGTGCATGATTTACTATTTCATTTCCTCAATTTATAAATTGTGCACATGATTTATTATTTTTTTCTTGCATGTCATGTGCGGGGCTCCGTACAGAGCTGTTTGAAAATCAGCAATCTTTTTCTTTAAATGTAGATGAGATTAGCTAACCTTAACCCGGCTGCACAACTCTCACTTCATGTAGTAGTAGATCAGAGATACCTTTTTGGTTTTCAATAAATCAGATACATTTGAAATCCAATACATCTAAACAGGAGAGGGATATTACACAAGACTTACACAAGAAGGGAAAATGTTGTTGTGGACATAAGAAAAACATATAAATTGATTAAATATTAAAATAGTTTTTCCAAGAAAAAGCACATTTGACAAATTTAACTAGCAGTCATTAAAGTGATGGTGTTGTCCTTAATATTAATTAAGAAACATTGGTGTTGCTAAAACCATTGCTTGTAATCAGAAAATTAATGCGTGATTAATCGCATCCAAAATAAAAGTTTTTGTTTACACAATATATGTGTGTGTGTGTGTGTGTGTACTGTTTATATTTATTATGTATATATAAATACACACACATACAGCATATTTTGAAAATATTATACATGTATTTACATTGTATATATTTATATTCATAATAAATATATTTAATAAATAAACATAACATATTTTTCTTAAATATATACATGCATGTGTGTGTATTTATATTAGGGGTGTCAACGTTAATGCGTTAACGCATGCGATTAATCTTAAAAATTGTAACGCGTTAATATTTTTTTTTTTTACGCAAATTAGTCGTTTGCGGGTTTGACCCCAACTTCTTCCCGTCATCGCAGCATATTTCTATGTGATTCTCTTGAGAATGTGTACATCTGAAATGCTAATTTATGCAGCGATATAAAGGGCAATAAATAGCATATTTTAACAACAGTAAACGACCAAATTCCACACGTGATCGTAAAAGGAAGTTATTACAAACACTCTGGTGGTTTGAAGTGAGTTCTGAGTAAAAGTGCACTATTAATCTCATAAATTGTCTTATGAAGCATGATGCTAATGTTAGCTCTAAAGCACCTGCAGAACAGGTCCAATTCTTCTTCATAATGCATTTTGTCATAATACTTCACGTAAGGTCGCAAGAAATGATTTGTTGTATTTATTTAGAAATACTTTTGATAATAGTTGGGTAAATGTATACTGGGATTGAAGCGATGTGGCTTGGTAAACGTTTTATTGCCAGTTTAAAGGCTGATAATGACTGAATAAAAACAAAAGAATAATAATAAAAGGATAATAAGGATTATGTCTCATACCTGGCGGAAGTGTGAAAGGTTCTGTTTCCTTAAACTAGTTTCTCATGCATTTCTTTATTTCAACACATTTACAGGTAAATCCTAGTATTTTAAATTTGCGATTAATCATGATTAATCACAGTCCATGACTGTGATTAACGCGATCACATTTTTAAATCGATTGACAGCACTAATTTATATATACATAATCAATATATACAGTACACAAAAATTATGTACACAAAAACTTTTATTTAGGATGTGATTAATCGTTTGACAGCTCTAGAAAAAAAGACCAAAATCTGCAAAAATCGGATAGAGCAACTTGTCACTATGGCAGTAGAAACAACTTTGTAACTTAATTACCCCTAAAAGGTTGAAGTAGTACCCTAAGAGTACATATTACTACTCTTATGTACTAATATGCACCATTTACATTTTCTATACTATCTTTTGATTTCCGTCTTTTCTCAGATACCTGCCTTAATGTCACAATGGGCTCTTCACATCATTTACTCTTATTCTTGATGTTTTTGCACTATGCAGTAGGTAAGCCAAAGCCATGTCATTTACTCTATTACCTCCCACTTAATGCTTATATCATTGTTGTTTTGTTGTGATACTCAGTTCAGTGTTTTGTCACACAGGTTCCACTAAAAGTTGTGTGAAGGTTCTTCCAGACTCCAGCGGTAACATTGTAGTTGAGGTGGGAAAGGACTTCACCGCGACATGTCACCTCCTGGAAGGATCCGCTTACACCTCAGATGACATTGAATGGCTTTTGAACAACGTCAGCATTGCAAAGCAGTTTTACCGCAAAATAAATGAAACATCTGTTAGTGTCACTATTGGCATCACCAGTGATATGAGCGGTTTGTTGCTGTGCAAAGCCGCCAAAACGTCCCTGTCATACGTACCAGAGTGTAAATATGGAATCTTTCTCCGGACAGGATGTAAGTGTTTTCATGCCGAAATCACATGTGGTGCTTTAAACTTAAAACTCCAGCTGTGTTTTAGTTTTGTACGTATTGTAGGGATGGCTCTCTCCGGGATCAACATTTGTTGGGTCCCACTTTATATTACTTTATATAACTACTATGTACTAACATCAAAAAATAAGTACAATGTACTTATTGTGTTCATATTGTATTGCAAAACACATTTGCTGCTATTAAGGTGGGATAGGGGTAAGGTTAGGTACAGGTTTGGTGGTCTGGGTAGGTTTAAGTGTGGTTTAAGTTTTAAGGGATGGGTCAACAGTGTAATTATAAATGTAATTGCATAAACTACTTACAGATGTAATTACATGCAGGTATTTTTTTAAATATAAGTACAATGTAAAAACATATATGTACACAATAAGTGCATTGTACCAAATAATTAATTTAAATGCAAGTACATAGTAGTTAAGGCCACTTAATATAAAGTGGGACCATTTGTTGTTGTAAAACAGTGTTACTATATTCCAAGTATTCCGAAACATTTTGAAAAAATAGTTTTGAAATTGATTAAGGCTCAAGTTCAAATTCAAATGAAGTACTTTTCTTCAATAATGTTAATCATCATTGGTTCTCTGATTTCAAATCTGGCGCGGCAACCTTTTCAAAGCATTTAATAACTTAAATATTCTTTTTAAGTACGGCTTCAGAACATTTGGTTAATTATAACGACTTTCAGTTTTCGATGAGCTGACCCTTTAAGAATCTTTAATGCAGTTGTTTATAAACCTGTAGGAGGAAAATATCCCTGCTGTGGTGGCAAATAGTGACAGTCTGAAATCTTTTCTCATTATTTGAAACCTTTTGCATTATTTACTAAACACTTTAACTTCAAGAAAACTACTTCATGCATCCATTGTTTTTCTGTTTATGGTCTCCAGATCCTCCATTGAAACCAAAGAATCTGTCATGCATTGCTGTGCAAGAGGACAAGGATTTTTCCCCTTACTTAAACTGTAGTTGGGATACAGGATTGCGAAACCCACTGATCGACACAAATTACATTGTTAATGTGTACGTATATGTGTTAAAGTAACAGAAGTCCTGATAACACTGTATCGGCTTTTTCACTTTTAAAAACCTTTTTGATTTTTTTGTCTTTTTCCAAATGACTCAAAGTGAAAGACTAGTGTCATTTACTTCCTCTTCTTTTTCTATTTTAGACATGGGTTAGATAAACCACTAAAAGCTGTCTGTAATCAGCGTCTTGCAAGATCCTGCATCGTCGACCTGGAAACATTTCCAAATCATATGTATCTGACACTGTCGGTTGAAGTGAAGAATGTTCTGGGGTCAGAGAAGTCAGAAGAACTTCAAAACGAGGCTTCCTATTTTGGTATGATTTCGACTTGTGAATTAGGAAAGGATGCATTTTACACTCTGTATGAATGCATCACTTCAGCTGGCTTTTTTGTGTGTGTTTGATTTGTAGCAAAACCAAATCCACCACTGAATGTCCAAGTCCTCGCTGAAGTTAACTTCCCCACATGTCTCATGGTTACTTGGAATCATCCCATTGACAGGACCACTCTGAAACTCTCTTATGTCATCAAATACCGCAAAGCAGCATCCGATGTTTGGATTGAGGTACGGGAAAGCCAAAAGCGGCTCAGATTTTAAAATGGTCAGGACAAAAATTAAGATTTTTATTTACTGTGAATTAGTGTTGTCAAATGTACTGATGTCGGCACCAGTCGGTACTGAAATTTTAAAAACATCAATTTCCCGATAGCATCTGAACACTGTTGAGCCGATTCTTTTTCATTTGTTTTTTTTTTAATTTAATTATCAATTTACAATATAACAACAATCAAAACAATAAAAAAATATATATATATATTCTACATTAAGTAGCATCAGAGTATACAAATATGAAAACATATACATCAACAAATCCAATTTGTGTGAGCAAATTAAAACTGAAATAAAATAACAGCACATGAATGGTCATTGTGATAACAATGGATATTAAGCTGTATAGACACAAGTCAAAGGGCTCATAATAGGTCCAGAAAAATATTTCAGGTCTCTAAGAAGATGTGGGTTTTGTTTTTTAAACTGTATGTTAAATGTTCCATATGCAGTGTGTCGTTTATGATATTTTTAAATAGTTCAAATGTTGGAGGGTGTTCCTTTTTCCAGTTTAATAGAATACATTCCAAGTCCACCCCGAAAAGATATATTAAAGGAGCCTAGTGATATTTATTCCCCAGGACAATCACAAACAATTCATGTACACTATCCCAAAACTCCTTTAGTATTTTGGATGCAATTAATCGCGATTAATTGTTTGACAGCACTACTATAAAGATAAGGCAGCGCAAAACTAAGTGCAAATAGCATATTTTCTTAGCGATAGATACTATTTACACTAAGTGAAAATAGCAGTAATTTTAACAATATGCTATTTACACTAAGTGCAAATAGCTACAGTATAGATTCTATTTACACTATGTTAAAATAGCAAGATTGTCTGCTATTTATACTACTTATTGCAAATAGTGGCTATTATCTGCACCTCAGTGTTGTAGTACATTATAAAACAGTACGCAATAATAACATACTGAGTGTAAATGATAATTTTAATTCAAATTATTAAATGGATGCCACCTTATTGGGACAATAAAGCCCTCTCTACACCTACCCTAACCCTACCCGATACTTTATTCTCAACTTTTTGATTATTCCCTATTTCATTTTTATTGAAAATAAATGCGTTTCCGATGCGATATGAGATTTGAAAAGGGATTAAAAAAGTTCAGCAAAAGGCGGTTTCAACTCGGGTCGATCGCGTTAAAAAGCATGCGCCTTATCATCTATGCCACTGTAACTGATGCTTATGAAGCGTCTTTTTTCAGTGTTGACTATCCAAATCACACGTTGGTGGGCGGAGTTAGTATAAATAGCGTCTGCCAACAAGGCGGGCTATTTGCACTTAGTGTAAATAGACACTCCATAAAGATAAAGATATTAGCATCCACACCAGCGAACGATATCGTCTGTAAGCGCACACTCCTCTGTGCCTTTGTCGTTATAGCTGTGGTGTGGACTCAGCTATTCTTCAATATTGAGAATGATTTTTAGAACGATATCTTTATAGTTATCGTCCTTGGTGTAAACGGGCCTTAAACCCCTGCTCTTAACCTCAGGTGTGTTTCACACTTATAATTCAGAAGCGGTGTTAGCAGCACTTTAGTTGTGTTGCTGTGCCAAACTTGTGAAGTGTGGAGCAATGCGGTGTTAGAATGTTACAGCTAGATGCTTAACAACCGACAACCAATCAAGTGCCTCATATTCACTTGCTTTAGACAGTCAAGAAAAAACAGCACATTGTATAAACAGGAAGAATGTCAAACAGTGTGACGGAAAACGTATAAGAGGAAAAACTTGAGCGCAGTGCTAGAGCCGTTATGCAAACGGGTAATATATATGCAAATAAGAATGCTAATCCGGGGTTAGGAATGTACAAACAGCAGTTTATGAAGACCCAGAATTAATTAATGAACAGTGTGAAGCAAGATAAGCTTGGCTTCTGTTACCCAGGGTTAAATATTTCAGGTGTGGAAAGCACTAGTATGGCTCAAGGGGTGGGAGCGGGTTCTTATCTCAGATAATGCAGTACGAGCTTGAATTATTTTCATCTTGCATATAACCTCTAAAAAAATCACATACTGTTTCATTAATGAATTGATGATTGTTTTAGGTGCCGGAGAGGTTCACCGGAGGGAACATTGAGTCGTTCAGACTGCAGTCTCTGGAGCCGTACACTCAATATGTGGTGCAGATGCGATGCATTGGAGAAAATAATAGCAGTTACTGGAGCAACTGGAGCGCCAGAGTTACAAATAGCACTGCAGAAGCCAGTAAGATCTGTATTATTCATAAAGTGCCTGAACTTCTTTGAAACGTTGATGGAAGGATTTTAAAATTGGGTTATAAAATGTGTTGGGGACGCTACTCTGAAACTCTAGCTACCCTTTTAAAGAACTAGTTAGCTACTCTAACACTACTACTAGTAACAAAATTAGCGTATCTCTACAACTTATCACTTTTTGGCTAAATGTGTTGCTTTATTAGACTCACAAATGAATTGGTATTTATTTATGAGAAAGATTATTTGGGACTAACCAGTTAAACAGAATAAATCAGACTTTCCAACACAGTATATAGGAGAGTGAGTTTGATTATTCTCTCGACTCGCTTGACTGTAAAGTGTGTGCAAACAATATGACTTTAAAAACAGTGATGTCAGGCTACTGAAATACATAGTTAATTAGTAGCATAGCATCACTGTTTAATTACTTCCCAGCATTGTGAAACGTGATTGAATCTTATCATTAATACTCATCAGGCCATTTTTACACCATCTTATTTTCTCAGAGCCAGCAAGCGCACCAGATCTTTGGAGAATCATTCAGCCCACTTCTAATAGTAGAAATATCACATTAATGTGGAAGGTACATTCCCTAAAATAACCATAACAGCATTTCTACAGGGTGTGAATCTGTGTAGTGTAAGTTAAATTAAATAGTAAGTTAAATAGTGAATGTTTTCATATTGTCTTCTCTTGCAGGCTCCTGTAAAAGCTAATGGAAAAATACTGGTATATAACTTGAATATCAGCCAAGATAACGAGATGTTTGGAAGCCACTATATAAGAGCAGATGAGCTCAGCCAGATGTATTCGTTGGAGCTGCCCAGAAGAAAAACTGTCAGTATTGAAATAACTGTGAACAATTCAGTTGGAGTGTCTCCTAAAGCAACTTTGTTCATTCCAAGATCAGATAACGGTATGTTAAAGACTGCAGTGGTTTTGAGTTTGAAAGCTGTAAATTTAACATTTAACCCTTATTTTGTCCTCTGCTCAGTTGTGCCCCTTTTTTGATAAAGAATGTGCTATAAATGCAGCACCACTTTTGGCGTTTGAACCAGGCTTTGTTACATCATCTAAACAAACGAAATGACAGCTAATTTGCTCCTTTTTAAAATTAAAATAATATTGATATTCAAAATAAGTCATCAAATAATCTTCAGTGACTTTAATAATCAAAATAATCTTTATTTAATTTCTAGAAGAATCAGTAATAGCCATTTACCGTTGGCTTTAAATTTGAAATCTATGAATAAAATTTGCCACTTGCACATTATGTTGTATATGACAAAACACCTGGAGTACTTCACCAGGTAGCTTTTTGTGAGAAGAAATGGATTTGTTGTGATGGAAGTGCAAAGTCAGCCGTGTTCTCTGTTAGGTTCTCCAGTAGGTTCTCTTTGAAATATACATCAACTAAAATATATACACTCTTCCTTTACTAACAAATAAAAAAAATATAAGTGATAAAATATGAAATGACAAAATAATTTAAATTAACTTGGAAAAGTGACAGTTTTAAGGATATAATAATAATAAAAAATGTTTCTTGAGCAGCAAATCAGCATATTAGAATGATTTCTGAAGGATCACGTGACACTGAAGACTGGAGTAATGATGCTGAAAATACAGCTTTGATCATCCAGATAAATTACATTTTACAATATATTCAAATAGAAAGCGGTTATTTTAAATAGTAAAAATATTTCACAATATTACTGCTTCATGCAAATAAATGCAGGCTTGGTGAGCAGAAGAGAATTCTTTAAAAAACATGAAAAATTTTATTTTTCGAATATAGGTTTAGTGTATATTTAATAAAACTGCTTTGTAGGGGCATGTGGAAGGTGTAATGTGTGAAGCGTTTGTGATTTGGCAGAGCTTCCTGGCGTGGAGGATATGAGCTGGTCGGTGCGTGATAAAAAGCTGCAGGTGAAGTGGACAGCTGTCCGGCCTCATCATCCCGCCCTACATCTCTCCGAATACCTGCTGGAGTGGGTGAAAACAGAGCTGCCGGTCGACTGGCAGAGAGTCCCTAACAATGTCACCATCACCACTCTAAACGGTACCAGCTCTCTATTTTCTGAAGCTCTGACTAATACGCTGGCCCACGTGGAAACTGTGCATGTTTATTTACTAGTGCTGTCAAAATTAGCACGTTACTGCAGATGATACATTTTTCCAGTGTAACGAGGTTAAAAATAATTAACGCAGGGGTTGGCCACCGCACTCACAACTGCTGCTTCTGTCTTGTTTTTCTTGACAAGAATGAATGGATTAATGAATTAATGGACAAGTGCTGTCAAACGATTAATCGCGATTAATCGCATCCAAAATATAAGTTTTTGTTTACATAATATATGTGTGTGTGTACTGTGTGTATATATTATGTATATATAAATACACACACATGCATGTATATATTTAAGAAAATGTGTTATGTTTATATATTAAATATATTTATATACTAAATATATTTTATATTTACTAAATATACTAAATATATATCTAAAATATAAATATATACATGTAAATATTTTCCAAATATATACTGTATGTGTGTGTATTTATATACATAATAAATATACACAGTACACACATATATTCTGTAAACAAAAACTTTTATTTTGGATGCGATTAATCGCTCGACAGCGCTAATTTATTTAGACACAGAATGTCTTTACGAGCACATCAAATGGGAGACTTTTCAGACACTCACTTCGCCTCAGTGCCAGAAACGTTACCAGTGACGAGGAGCTTCAGTAGAACATCAGTGAACTGCGGTCAGAAAACCAATCTTCCTGTCCTGTATGCCGTTATACTGTGCTCTCAGGCTCTGTAGCCTGTATCATTTCATATTAAAGCACGAATGAAACTACAAGCATGAGATCTGTGTCACGTTCAGCTGCAGCAGCTCTTAAAGTAATAGCAGCCAAATAACCTAATAACCAGCTGCTGTGATGTTTGTTCATCAAAGAACAACAGAAAAAAGAGTCAGTAACTTTTCAATAACTTTAGTAGCTTTAAGGATTCGTCTATATTTAATTTAGAATTTAGCGTTTCATAGCTTTATTAAATTTCTGCATATTTCCTACACAGGTAACTAAATATGACATTTATTATAATGGGTTTATGTGAAGATTGTTTTAAGTTCACTTAAATTAGAAGTTGTAATTTTTTTAAAGTCTAATAGATGTTCAAATTCATAGCTCTCAATTATACTGTAATGCTGAATAGCTATAGTCAGTAGTTAAATATTAGGAAAAAATAACAATTTCCTGGAGACATCAGTAGTATTGGTATCAGTGATACTCACCTTCAGTCATAGAAAAATATTACAAATTTACTGTCTTTATGTTGTCTCTACATTTATTTGAAGATTGATTGTGAAATTATTGCAATGTAAACGTGTATTTAAAAACTTAAAATGTTAGATGGGATTAATCGCGATTAATTTCAGAAAAAAATTTATTTATTATTATTTACATTTTAATCTGCTGACTGTCAGTGGCACATCTGCAGGATGAAGTTAAAAATACTAAATATGCTGATTTTAGCCAAGCGTGTTACACACCGTTATTGGTTGCTGATTAGTGACTAGTGATTTATTCAGTCTTGAAAATTACATTTTGTGTGTAGAATTTATAATGTATACTCAGTGTTGGGTGTAATGCATTACTAAGTAATTAATTACTGAAATTGAATGACTTTTTCCTTGAAAAATAAAGTAAGTTTAAATTTTTCTGTCATTTAATTACAGTTACTACTGATGTAATTATTGACTATGAAACAATTCTATATAAAAACAATAGTTGATTAAACATCTAATGTTAAAATTTCTAGTGTAACCTCCCTCTAAATATTCTGGTCAGTTCTAGAATAATTTATTCAATTTTACATTGTTTATTTGAAAGAGTTAAAAGAGTAGTGTTATGTCTATCCTTGTATTGTTCAACTGGTCGAGGTTGACATGGGATTTAGAAAGCTTTACATACGTCTTAGAGAGAGTAATCTAATTACACTGTTGAAGATGTAGTTAGATTACTTTTTTAGAGTAACTTACCCAACACTGTCAGTAAACAACTTGTTTAGCATGTATTATGCATGTTGCGTACATCTGTAGCAGGCAAGTGTTGCATGTTCATTTTGCAGGCACGACATCAAAAGGAAGTGAGCATGTTTTGAGTTTGTTTTTGGCTCAATGCTAAAAATTAAAATATAACATTTTAACATATACATATTTTCAGTATATAATCCTATTATTGGCCCAGTGCCAAAAAATAAAATACAGTTTTTTCAAATCATTTATAATTGTTACCAAAGCAATGTGGTGAGTCACAGGTCTGTTATAGTTATAGAAGCTGAGAAAGTGTGAAACGGATGTCTGCTGTTGAAGTTTCACTGTGAAACAAAACGTTTTGGGAGGAATGCTGGTGACCAATTGTCTTTCCTTCTTTCCCAAGCTGATTTGGAGAAATTCAGGCGGTACAACATATCAGTGTATCCAATTTACAAGTATTTTTCACATCAAATGTGGCACTTGCAAGCAGGACGTCCAGTAACCAGACCAGCCTACATTCAACAAGGAAGTACGTATCTGAAGTGTAATGCAATTTTCTCATGTACTGAAGCACACTCATCTGTCACGATAACAAGTTTTTGTTGTGCGATATATCGCCCAAGCAATTTTATTGTCATTTTAAGACCATTTTGTGTCACCTGATATATAATCATAATATAACAGCATAATAATGCAAGAAGGCAACAAACTTTTCATTCTTAAGAATGTTTAGATCGTGGAAAGTAAGTATCAAAATATTAGATACCTTAAAAACATTTTATTAAAAAAAGTGGAAAGTAACAAGTAGAAAAAAGAACTTGTATGGAGATTTTACTTTTGTCTGTAAATTAAGGGTGCACGCTATTGCTGAAAAACACAGCAGTCAGACGTCCGTATGCACCAAGACACAGATCCCTAAACAAGGCCATATCTGCAGATGAAACTTTTCTTGTAGAAGCATTTTTTCCATTTGAACTAGCACCTCATTACTACACTGCGTTATGTACGAGAAGCTGCAAAAGACACAAGCGCAAGTGGAATGCAATGCACTAATTTTAATGTAAATATAATGGGCAATATATTGCATCACCAAAAATTATTGTCATGTACATATATTGATTACTGCAACAGGCCTACTCGTATAACCGTTGTTGTTGTTGTTGTTTATCTAGTTCCATCAGAGGGTCCTACTGTCACAGTGACAAAATCCAAGAAGAACAGTGCCGAGCTGACGTGGAAGGAGATTCCTCTGGACAGTCAGCAGGGATTCATCACCAACTACACCATATTCTATGCCATCGGGAACACTAAGCAATGGAAATGTATGTTCAACACGTGACGGATGTGTGATGTGTGATGATTTCTCAAGCTGAACTGTGTCGAATGTGTTTGGCAGCTGTGACGGTGGGCCCTGATGTCCATTCACACGTGCTGACGGATCTGGCCAGTGAAACCGATTACGTGGTTAACGTCGTGGTGTCAACAGAAGTAGGAGCTACCAAAGGCATGGATTGTACTTTCAAAACTATGAAGTACGGTAAGTCTTTATCCTCCTTTGAATTTCCTTCTGAAATGCTTGATGATGCTTTGTGATTTTAAGAAGAAACCGTCAGGTACGTTGAGCTGACGAAGGATGTGAGTTATGCTGATGCTCTCTTGCCTGTAGGTGATGGAGAGGTGGAGGTGATTGTAGTGGTGGTTTGCCTCAGCTTCCTGTTCCTGTCCGTCTTTTTCATAATGCTCTGCCTTCGGAAAAGAGAAGTGTGAGTCAGTGCTTTTCACCACTCAAAATGAAACACAAAGCAAGAATTCAACTTTAACTTCATTTCAGAGAAGCATTGGTGTGGAAATGCTTGTAAAAGATTGGGTAATAGTCTTTGTAAACATGTCATTGTGCACATTGTACACGATTAATTTAAAAAACAAACTAGTCATGTTTTCTACTTCGATGCAGATTTTGTTCCATAAAACTACAGCTCATAGTGAACACATCTGTCAAGCTCCAAAACATAATTTTCTCCAGACGTTTTTAGCAGAATGTTCATGCTGCTCTTTAATTCAAGGACAGTGAATGATAACCAGGTGCTGTTTGACATTCAACATATATGCAAAATATAGGATTGTGAAACTAATGGCATGCTCTTTAAGTAACTTGCCCCAAATGAAAATGCATTAAAATCATTATGAATTTTTTGCACTGCTTAATTTAAAACAGAAACAAACGTTATTCGTAATGTATTTTGAAGAGTAGATATGTCACCTAACCCCACTTCTAACATCAGTGAACGGTGCTATGTGGTGTTTACACTCGTTATTTTCTGGAATCTCTTTTCAGGATTAAGAAGCTGTTGTGGCCGCAGGTTCCAGACCCGTCTGACAGCTCCATTGCCCACTGGTCACCTGATTTCCCCGTAAAGGTCAGTAATCATGGGTGAAGCACAAAACATGTCCAAAAAATAATGAATTAATCTTAAAATTATTACGACCTTAAAGATTATGTCCATTAGTTGTGCTGTATTTAAACATTTAGCCGTTAATTTTTATATGTGTAATGAAAAAAAGTGTATAGTCTTAAAACACAATGAAGCACAAATGAAGTTATTTGTAAATGAAACCAGAGTGGTTTCTGTCCCTCCATTGAAAATCAGTTCACCCAAAATGTTGACACTTTAAAAAGGTCATAAAGACACTGTAGAAGTAATATAAACATATACTTTAAACACACATATAGATTGATCATTGCCATACTTGCTTGAAACAAACCTCATTGGTGTTTGCATTAGGGATGCACCGAATATTCGGCCACCGAAAATTTTCAGCCGAAAATGGCCCAAAAGAGCATTTTCGGTTTTCGGCCGAAAGACTTTTATCACCGAAACAGCCGAAATGTTGTGACGACGCAAACAGAAACCGCGACCTGCACGTGCTTGTCTGAAGCTACATGTCTGCGGTGTGGACGGATGTTTTCAGATGGAGCGGCATTTAATACACAGAGCCGTAGTTCACTGACAAGCTACGCAATATCACCTTCAATATCGCAGGCGATTCATCTGCGATTCTGAGCGCGAATTGCGTAGTTTGTCAGTGATCTACGGCTCTGTGTATTAAATGCCGCTCCATTTGAATACAGGTGATGGAGATTTAGCGCTAATCACGGAACCGGCTTTACTGACGAGATGCGCGTGACTATCGCATGCAAAACATCCCGATCGCTACGCTGAATATGAGAGGAACGCGGCACAGAAATGGAAAACGCCTCCGAGCACGCCCACTCCGTCTGTGGCGGACGTTTTTGAAAAGGCAAGGAAGTTTCCCAGTGATGGTGTCAAGGCAAAGGGCATAAACATACACAAAAGTTAACATATGGGCTATGGCAGTCTTTGTTTTGATACACTATTATGTTGAAGGCCTACAGAGAAAATATTACTGTATCTTTAAGCAGTTGCACTTGTTCTGAATGCACTTTCTTGTAGTAGTCCTACAGAGAAAAATTTAAAATGCACTTGACCTAAATGCACTTTGTTTTTATGAGAGAACATTTAATTTTACAACCTTTCAGCAGGCCAGTAGGCCTGTACATTATTATTTAATGTACACATGAGTGGGGTCAAGTTAAACATTTTAGTTTGAATTTTATTTTATACTGTGCATTGTTGCAATGTGCTAAATAAATATTTGCATAATTTGTAATTGATTTATTCTTTGAAACTTTAATATTAATTTATGCAATTGCAATGCCTTGATTTTAGTAAAGTTAGTACACAGTCATGGCCATAAATGCAATGGTACTAATAATTGGCATAATTTCTTTCGGTGTTTCGGTTTTCGGCCTTGATTTCCTCTTTTTCAGTTTTCGGTATCGGCCAAGAATTTTCATTTCAGTGCATCCCTAGTTTACGGCGAAACTGAAACCAAGCCATTCACACAGAACGAATATTTATCACATTTTCTTTATGGACTTCTATCACCATTGCTCTCGCGTCTCGCACAAGAGAGCTGCATGTTTTGAAAGCCATTTAAAATTAATGTAAGTTCAAGTTTTAAAAAACATGTCTCAACTTTATGCCGTTTTTTCCCCATCCCACTGCATCTCATGTTTTTAAATGAAAAAGTACTTTGTGATTGGTTTTCGTTTCCTTGTATTAAACTATGCATTCATACATGATGCGGTTTTGTTTCTAATTGTTTAAGCAAATTAATTAATTATATATGGTTTATAAACATTCATTTAAACATTATGCACTTTTTTCAAAGATAGTGGTATTATTTTATTGCTTTGAAGAAACGTGCATTAGTAATATTTTGCTCGATGCGCTCTCTTGTGGCCTCGGGAGAGAAGGCAAACTGAAATTATGCCTTTTTTAAAATTCGAATATAGATAATATTTAAGTACAAAATTCAAATTGAGTTTTTTAGCCATTTTGACAGCCCTAGTTCTTATGGTCTGGCACACAGGGCTAACAGCCTCTGACCCTCTCTAGGCCGACCTGCCCAAAGAAGACGTCAGCGTGGTGGAGGTGGACGTGTTCGACGGTAAGTCCCTGTGCGAGGAAGACAAAGGCGTGCTGCCGCTGAAGAAGGACAAGTATCTGTCGGAGGAGCACAGCAGCGGCATCGGAGGCTCTTCCTGCATGTCCTCGCCCCGGCACAGCGTGTCGGACAGCGACGAGGGCGACTCGGGCCAGACCACGGCCAGCACGGTGCAGTACTCCTCAGTGCTGGCCAGCGGCTACAAGGGCCAGACTCCCAGCCACCAGCCGCCGGTGTTCGCTCGCTCCGAGTCCACTCAGCCGCTGCTGGACTGCGAGGAGCATCCGGACCACCTCAACGACAGCCACTCCAAGAGCTCGTACTTCAGACGCGGCCGAGAGCTGGAGCCGGAGTGCGAGGAGACCTTCTGTCCGGTGCAGGAGGAGGAGGCGTCTCCCGCCACCGAGGATCCACCCGCCTCCTCTTTAAGTTACATGCCACAGCAGAGCGGCTACCGACCTCAGTAAAAGACGCTGGCGCTTCGGAGACGGCCCTAAGCTACTGTATCTGAATGTGCCTGTCACCAGGTTTTCATTTGTCATTTTAACGGGATTGCAAGCTTATGCTGGATGTGTACAGTAACACTAGACTGCTCACACTGCCACGTGCCTTCAGACGGAGAACGACTGCTTGTAACTCCAGCCACTTCTTTCTGTCTGACAACAAAACACGTTTCGTTGTAGCATTGTGTAAAAATTTGGATTTCCATTCTCATTTACACTACCAGTCAGATCTCTTCTGCACACCAAGCCTGCATTTATGTGATCCAAAGTACAGCAAAAGCAGTAATATTGTGAAATATGTTTACTATTTAAAATAACTGCTTGCTGGTTGAATATATTTTAAAATGTAATTTATTTCTGTGATCAAAGCTGAATTTTCAGCATCATTGCTCCAGCCTTCAGTGTCACATGATCCTTCAGAAATCATTCTAATATGCTGCTCAAGAAACATTTTTTATTGTTATTATTATCAGTATTTGAAACAGTTGAGTACATTTTTTTCAGGATTCTTTGATGAATAGAATGATCCAAAGATCAGCATTTATCTAACATAAAAAGCTTTTGTAACATTATACCATTCAAAAGCTTGGAGTCAGTATAATTATTTTATTTTATTTTATTTTTTGGGGGGAAAAGAAATTATAGAAATTAATACTTTTATTTAGCAAGTATGCTTTAAATTAAGTTTTCTATTTCAGATAAATGCTGTTCTTATTATTCATCAAAGGAACCTGAAAAAAATTCTACTTAGATGTTTTCAACAGTAATAATAATAAAAAATTTTGAGCAGCAAATCAGCATATTAGAATGATTTCTGAAGGATCATGTGACACTGAAGACTGGAGTAATGATGCTGAAAATACAGCTTTGAAATCACCAGAATAAATTACACTTTAAAATATATTCAAATACAAAACGTATTTTAAATAGTAAAAATATTTCAGAATTTTACTGTTTTTGCTGTACTTTGGATCAAATAAATGCAGGCTTAGTGAGCAGAAGAGAAAACAAAAAAAACATGTTCAGAAACGTTTGACTGGTAGTGTATCTGTTGCTGATTTCTTGCCTCTGGCTCACAGCCGATTGGTCTGTGGTTGGTGATTGTGCCGCTTCGATTTCGCTCGCTTCCAGCATAGACACAGTGTTGTTTAGAAATGATGAACAATTTGTGTCAAGGTGCGTTATGGTATTGACACATATTACTGATTATGGTATTACAAATATTCATATTTTTAACAATATGCAACAGAATGTCGACCCTAGCTTGAGTTAACCTTTAGCTTTCGTGTTCCTGGTGATCATTTCCTCTTTGGATAAAACTAACACTACATTGAAATGACAGTTATGAAATGCAAATATTTCATTTTATGCCTTATGACATGTATTCATGTATCTCTGTGTGATTTTTGTTTATATCATTGTATCACTTAGGTGTGTATCACTGATACTAGGTCAAATAAAGACTTTATTCAAATGTTTTGCAGTCTAGAAGCTTTACTACTGTTTTAGATTTTGTTTATACCTTCAGTCTATGGGTTTTGCTTATTGGTAACAGCGACTTCTCTGACTGGTGAGTCATGACTGTGGGTAATGAAGTACTTTGGCAATGTTTAAGGTTGTAATTTGTGTCCTTGTGTTGAGAAACACTGATCTAAGTGATGAGAAATGAAACCACTGTAAAACTAATATGCATGATTATGAGACTCATCATATGTGTATAATAGACTTAACATGTTACTGTATGAATTAAATCTACAAAAGTTACTCAGTCAAGTGCAGTGACTGATTTTCTGTTTTTTGTTGTTTTAAAAAAAAATTGACTTTGTCACATTATAATAGGGCAACATTTAAACCACAGAATCTGCATATATCATAGTTATTTCTGTAAAAAAGTAACCCTACTATTTAAAACTTTGGAAAGTATGCTCATGCACAATTCATTTATTTGTTATTTAAATTAGTTTGTCAACACTGGCGAATGATACTTGGGTACCAGTTGATGTGTTTTATTTAATATGGAACTGTTTTACTTAAAATGTCTTCAAATGAGAAACCAAAGACAATCATATCCATCTCATATGCAACATATCTAAAGTTACTATATATATAGTACATGTAATGAGGCAGTGGCGTCAGGATCCATGTGCAGTTTTATTGAAACACAAGAGAAGTCAGACAGGCATAAATCAGTAACTGGTGTCAGATATAGCAGAGGCAGGGCAGAATCAGAAAGAGTTCGGGCTGAGGGTCAGGGCAGGCGGCAAACAGACAATAGAGATACTCAGTAAGGCAGGCAGAGTCAGAAGAGGCAGGCAGCAATCCTTCAGAAACAGGTAAGCAAACACAGGGCAAACACTCAGAAATGACTGCATAGCAAAACAAGACTTCACAAGGAGAGCAAGGGCGGCACAGTTTAAATAGACCAAGCAATGAGGAACACCTGTACAGGTGATCAGTCTCTGGCACGGGGTACGTGGGAAATTAAGTCTTAATGAACCGGTTAATACTCTGGTGATAGTTCCCTCTGGTGGTGATTGGAGGGAGCCACAGAGGCTGAATTTGTGACAGTACAAGCTATTGTAAAAGCTGCAGGCTGAATTGATACTGTGCATCTTATTTTCCATTCACTTGAATAAAGATGATGGCAAAAACTGGATGTTACGAGAAGAAATGCTGCCAGTCAGCTGAGTTAAAATGAACTTTGGCCAATGCCAGATTAAAAATAAATAAAATACAGATGAGTAATACTTAAGATTCCTATTTTAAAAGCTGTATTTTGAATGTAATTGAACAAAGTTCAGCAGCTGAAAGACAGCAGCTACCAGGATGTTGAAGGAGAAATGCATTGATACAAAACAAACAAACAAAAAAATAAAAATTTGTAAAAAAAAAAAGTGTGTAAGACTGTCTCAGGTCTGAATAATGGCAAAGCTCAATGCTCTTAAATCAACACTATATCTAATAGCGCTTCAGAACAGTATCTGTGGCTAACCGTATCCCATCATTCTTCACGTTCAGGAACTTATGTGTCCCAAAAACACAAGATGTCAGCTGATTTAATTAGATATCACATACAAATTATGTCAAATGTACAGTTTTTCACATTTTATTGATACAGAGATGAGTATGTGTATTTTGTAAAGCATTCGCAACTTCTTTTTATCACAGTGTCATGATTAAACTGCCATTCACAGGAACTACTGAACAGAAATGTAGAAGTTTATTTTAAAGGGGTGGTTTACTGCAATTTCACTTTTTTCATTTTAAATAGTGTGTAATGTTGCTGTTGGTGCATGAACAGTATCCGCAAAGTTGAGGCGCTGAAAGTTTAACGTAAGCGGAGATATCGTCTTTTAAAAATCAGGAAGTTTAATGCCTACAAAAACGACTCCTATGGGACTACAACGAGATACTTCCCGGGTTGCATACGTAACAAACCCATAAATTTGCATCAACACCTCCCTCCGGAACATGCCAAAAAAGGGGGCAAGGCCATGTTCTGTGGCTTTGTGGAAGAGGAAGAGTTATAGTGGAGAGTTGTAGCCATGCCGTCGAAACGGTGTTATTTTCACCCAGCTGTCAGGTCTTCTGTGTTCGGGCTTCCTACGGACGCTGTAGTTCATCAACAATGGTTAAAATTGATGTTTGATTATGTTCCTGACAATTACAATCCTAATTTAGCTCTCTGTGCTGCGCATTTTACGGAAGACAGCTTCCAGAATCTACACGAGTTCAATGCCGGATTCACACAGAAACTATTACTAAAACATGGAGCAGTTCCAACTTTAAAACCAGAGGCAGCAGTTGTTGGGCCACAACCTGTAAGTAAGATTTCATAATTTTAAATGTATTTGCATGTATAATTTCAGACGTAATGTTTTAGTTTTATCAAGGACGTAAACAAATGCCAACGCTGGCTTTAGTAGCCAGTTAGTTAAATGCTATTTCGTGTGTCTATGACAAACGCGTACAAACATTTTGGACCCGAATTTGTAATTATGTACTAATTTTGTAAATGTATTTTCCATGTATACTTTATGACGTAATTTTTCGATTTGATCAAGAACGTAAACACAAGCCAACGCTGTTTGGTTATAGTGGCCAGTTAGTTCGATGCTATTTTGTGTGTATAAGACAAACGTCTACGAACTTCAAAAAATTGTATGTAATCACAACAGCAAACTTCCGTTCAGAAACGTTTGTAAGAGCCGTGCTTGCAGAAGTTCTGCTTGACTCTCTTCATTACCGCTTTCTGGGTCTGATTCTGACACAACACACCGGCCCAACTAACCAATCTGAGCCCATTGCCTGTTTCTGAGGGAGTGGTTTCAGAGAATCAGGAAGTCAACCGGTCGTTCAAATGACAGAGGAGAAAGCGGCTTACAATAAAGGTGAAAAATAAGGCGTTTTTTAACAAACGAAACACGAAGACATATTATATTGCACCCCATAAACGCAATCAAGCAAAGAAAAAAAGCAGTAAACCACCCCTTTAAACTATAAAATTTTAAATATGTAAATAAAGCTCTGTACAAAATGTGTGTCCCATTGGTTAGTTCTACACACTTACGGCTTGTCTACTCACACTTGTGCTCTTTGCACTTGACCACTTGTCTACTTACATGACGTATTTCCTGTATTTGGCTCAAGAGTGAAGATCACAAGTGTGTAGAGCTTCTCGTTACCCGATGGGACACACTTATAGTGTTGTACAAATGCAAGAGCTTTATTTACAGAGCTTGATTTTGATTCTCAGCACTTTGCATTTAAAATAAACGTCTAAATGTCTCTTAAAGTTCAGTAGTGTCTATAACAGACAACACAATTTAGTAATTGTGGTGCTTCTAATTAAGTGATAAAGAGCAGTTGCAAATCTTTGCACCAATAAAATGTGCGACGTTACGATTTACTACCAAATTATATGCAATATTATGAATACCCTTATGAAAAAGAAGTTTATTCAAGTGTACTATTAGTATACTTCTTAATAGGAAAGTATACTTTTAGTTTACTTTTTATGTACTTCTCAGAAATATACTTAAAATGACATTTAAGTATACTTAGAAAAAGTCTAAATATATGTGCTCCTAGAATGCATGTTTTCATTGTTATATGGTAGGGGGGGCTGGTACACATCTTTTTTACAGAATTTCCAAAAAAACACAAGTGAAGAAGAAACTGAAACAACAGATGCTTCCACGTGTAATCTAACACCATCATCTGACATAAAACATTATCAAAACCGTGTAATGTTATGGAATAAAATGACGACCAATGAAGAGCTTTGGGGTGTTGATTGACTCCGTCTACATTTTGATTATCATTCTGAATCCAATGCATTGTCTTTTTTCAGCTTTTTGTTCAAAATTTATTTTTTATTTATGAAACTTACCCACATTCAAGTGTTTAAAAAAAGAATGCATGTAGCTAGAATAAAATGTTTTTGTTTACAAGCAGATACCCTGTTCTTTCTTTTGATATTTTGTGTGTTCAGATATTCATATAACAACATATATACAAATTAATACCTAAATAGGGACATAGTAGTATATTTAAAGTATGATGTGAAGTTCACTTAAAGAAAACCCACTAGCATACTTGCAGTATACAACTACTAAACTAGTAGTTTACTGAGACTATACTTCAAAGTGTACTAAAAATGCTACTACAAGTATTTAATTACTAAACTATCAGTCTATTTTTAAGTTCACTTTTAGTATAGTTGCAGTACAAGCTAAAAACATTGATGTAAAGTAGTTGTGTACTCAAAGTTTACTACTGCTATACTTAAAGTATACTTAAAAATATACTTTAACTTTACTTAAGTATACTTAATAAAATAAACTTGAAGTATACTACTTTTTGGTAAGGGTACTGGAAAGGTTTCTGTAGCATCTTGTGAGAACACGATTTTTTTCCAGAACATGATGCATGATGGGATACGCTTAGTCTCGAATACTGCTCCGAAGTGCGTTTAGGCTGTGCTTTGGCGTTTTTAAGTCTTGCACGCTTACTTCCTGTCGTGTGTAAACACTCTCAAGTGGCCATGACCACAAGTGTGAGTATTTAGACAGGCCTTTACGGTCTTCACGTCCACTTGAACACTTGGGCCAAATACAGGAAATGTGTCATGTAGGCAGACGAGTGGTTAAGTGCACAGACCGCAAGCGTGGGTGTTGAGACAGGCCCGAAATATTAAATACACAAAGAAAACTCCGGAACATGAGAACGTTACAAACTGAAAGTCCATATATAAAACAAGAGCACAGGTACTGGTTTACATGAACCCACTGGACAGCCTTCACTGAAACTGTGAGCAAGACTGGATGAGCAGAAGACTCGAGCGGCCCACACACACGAGAGTGATAACCATCACTATAAGCACTGAAGACTGAAGGACACTGTGTGAACTACTGCGCATTACAAAATGAATGTGTTCCAACCAACAAGAAAAGAAAAAACACACACACACACAATTTGAAGCGTTTCACTTTCTAAATGCACTGTGTGTGTGTGTATATATATATATATATATATATATATATATATATATATATATATATATATATATATATATATATATATATATATATATATATATATATATATATATATACACACAGTTGAAGTCAAAGTTTACCCCCACACACACATACACAAAACAAGAAAAATGATGTTGTGATGTTGTTTATGGTGTGCTGAGTGACAACTATAGCAAACTATTTTAACAATATTAGTGTCCACACCAGCAATGTTGTTCCTGTGGCTCAGTGGTGGAGCATTGCGTTAGCAGCGCAAAAGGTCATGGGTTCAATTCCCAGGGAACACACATACTGATTTAAAAAAATGTATAGCCTGAATGCACTGTAAGTTGCTTTGGGTAAAAGTGTCTGCTAAATGCACAGAAAAAAACAAAACAAAACCAATGAACGATATAGTCTGTTTCTTTTAAGCGTACACTCGCCTGCGGCTTTAAATTCTCCAGATCGTTATAGCAGGATGGATTCTGATTGAGTGTCAATGTTTTTATTGTTCACCAGCTCTTCGGTTAAAAGACCAAAAACAGCAACATTTTCTGTCAGATTCTGAAACTGAAACTAAATGTAACAACTATTTAATTTTATAAAATACATGTGAATTACAGATCTTTCATGTAATTGAAAATTAACTTAATATGTCCAAAGATCTGGAAAATAAAAAGACTCCCTCACCCTGGGCATGCAAATCAGTTATTGGCAATTTCTGCCCATATGTCTTTATTTAGTATTTAAATGTGCACTATGCAAGTTTTTTATAGACATAATAAAAGCTCTTGATTCAAGGAACAGAAGTTTGCAAGAATGTTAGATTTACTTTGTAGCCATATGTTTACATTAGTATTCATAAACATTAGAGCAAAACATTCATTTTGAGTAGTGGTGCTTTTTTCCTTTTGTGTCGTCTGTCTCTGTCTATTTTCTGCCTTCCTTACAGGGTCAGCATGTCGCTGTGCCCTCTGTTGCCCTTGATTTTCTGCTGCTAAGAGGTTAATTTACCTGTAATTCAAGTTCTTTAGCCTGTAATGATGTAAAACAAATGTATCATTTACAGTAAAATGACCCAGAATCCAAAATAAACATAATAATAATGCAAAATACTTAAATGTGATTGGGAACATTTGACTCTGTTACTCATTGTCAACTCTGTTATCATTAAACTTTTTTAAAAACTAACAGAGTTGACAATAACAGAGTTGACATTTTCCATCATTTTGTGCTTTAGCTCAAGATGCTAACCCTCAAACCAGATACCACATGCAGAGGTGTATAAAGTACTCAAGTGAAAGTAAAGATACTCAGTGAAAATTTTACTCAATTAAAAGTACAAGTATCTGGCCAAAAACATACTTGAGTAAAAGCAAAAAAAGAACAACTTTAAATTGTACTCAAACTAATTATTAATAAGATTTCAGTAATAATATTACAGTTACTTTCCATAAAACAGCTTAGTTACATAGTTATTTTTGATGCCTCAACCCCGCTGATTTCAAATCTAACAATCAGATAATTCTATAATAAATAATAAATAAAGATTTATTTTCCTAATTTTCACGACTCGCACATGCATGTGATGTCCCCAGTGCAGCAGACAAGCTTGGAATATGGAAAAGTTTACATTCAGCAGATAGAAATATTGCATTATATTGATTTTGTCAGGAAAAAAGATCTGTTGTGTAAGTGGCTTTACTTTACTCTGGCATTACATCCCTCTGATCAGCATATGGTACATTATATTAATATAATTCAAAATATTTTTGGAAAATTTAACAGTTTCTTACAAACTCATTTGATTTGATAAAATGCATAACGAAATTTAATCACATATGGGTAACGGAGAAATTACTTCAAGCTACACATGACAATTATGCGTACCATGAGCACACAGACTGTCCTGAGATTTGCCCCGCAAACATTTCAGCAGTAAATTATAGGCCCGTTTGTCCCGTATTTCTGTCAACTGAACCAGCCATGCCATTAATAAGGAATGTATCAGTCTTTTGCATGCCAAAGTCAATTTCTGCTTATAAACATTGCGTCAAATAGAAAAAGAAAATTGTGCTACACGCACTTTCATGAGATCGGGTTAGACTACAACAGTTCATTTGTAGCCTATTTTACAAATGGGACTACAACGAATTCAGACGTCAAGCGCATCCTCTGTTTTCCTATTTATTTTAATAAAAGCACAACGTTTTGTTGACATTGTGAATGCACACAAATAACAGTAGACCCTTTACAGTTCCGAATGATGTATTACTCTTACCTTTATAAGCAAAAATTACGGCATATTTAAGTTGTTTCCACTATCAAAAACAAAATGCAAGTGACCTCTCTGGCGCCTCCATGTCCTGCAAAGGCTTCAGCTTCCACTCTTCACACAAACGATTAGATATGCACCTAGCGCACATTTATATAGTTCAAACATTTAAACATTGTGATATGATTGAACTGTTTATATCTATAGATTGTATTTTAAGCAAGTCGTGATGATTTGAGAAGGCTAAATTGATCTTTTTAGCCTTCTCAAAAAAGTCTGCCGCTGGCCGCTTGGTCGTTACTTACAAAACAAAAACAAACAAACAAAAAAAAAACCTTACATTTAACAACCTTACAGTTGTTCAAAAACCTTGCTTCTTAAATCCATTTCCAAGTTTCGGAGAAAAGACGATACTTTTTGAACTACTTTGCTGCCCGTACATCCAGCTGTGCTTCATGAGTACGTTCGTTCTGATAGTACGTATGGTAACTCGGCAACTACGCAAGACATGTAGTATGATTGCGTAAAGGGGAACAGACATTCCGAGGGGAACATAATCGACTGCTACACCGGTCGCATAAAACTGTTTTAGACTAGTCTTATAAGTTAGTATCTATTTTTTTCTTTAAGACTGGTCTTTACTTTGTAAGCCAGTTTCATGAAATCTTAGGTTGGTCTAATTTAAGACTAAAAAGTAAGACTGATTACCCCATGGCTAACTTTTCCTTACAATCTATGTTGCCATGGAAACCAACTGTCATTGTCATTTGTCTTGTGCTATGGCAAATTTTAATCTTTGGTTTTATGAACGTGCAATAAGAAGAGGAAAGGGTTTTCAAAGACCGTTCAAATCCACCGGAAGTCCTTTCTGAAAAGGAACTGTTTGAAAAATTGAGATTTCCAAGACATGCGATTCAACAATTAGCATTTGACTTGGAGGAGCAGCTGAGGCCCGAAACTTCAAGAAATTGTAGCATCCCTCCACTGCTACAAATATGTCTAGCACTACGCTTCTTTGCCACAGGATGTTTTATTAATGCAGCTGCAGATGTAATTGGGGTACACAAATCTACAGCATCAAGAACCATTCATAGAGTTTCCTTTGTGCTGTCAGGCAGACTTCCACTGTATCCGACTGATGTCTCTACCTTGAATAAGGTAAAAGTGGATTTTTTCGACATTGCTGGATTTCCTAATGTAATAGTTGTAATGTAAAATGTTGATGGAACACACATTATGATTCAAGCACCTTCAACCCATGAGCCATTGTTTGTCAATAGGAAAGGCTACCACAGTATTAATGTGCAGGCAATCTGATGCCAAGAGTGCTCAACTGTGTTGCTCGCTGGCCGGGATCAACCCATGACTCAAGAATTTTGGTGAATTCCCAAATTCGTGATGCATTTGAGAGAGGAGAATTGCAAGGGGTGCTTTTAGGTGACTCTGGTTATCCACTAAAACCCTGTCTTCTCACGCCCTTCTTGAATCCAGTCACTGCAGCTCAAACTCGCTATAACACAGCCCATGCCAAAACAAGGAATGTCATTGAAAGGTGTTTTGGAGTCCTGAAACGAAGGTTTCATTGTCTGCATGGAGAGTTCAAAATGAAACCAGAGAGGGTTTGCAACATAATCTGTGCATGTGTTGTTTTACACAACTTAGCGAGGTAATAAATACGATTTTAGCCATAATTTCAACTCCTAGCTACATTTCCCCAACAATTTTAAATTATAGTAGTAAAAGATCACGTTGCTTTTAATGGAGACTCTTGCACTCCCAGACCTGGAGGAGGACCAGATGCTTGAGGAACCAGCTTTGGGGATCACTGAGGCAGGAGATGAAGATGGATCTGAGCGTTATATTCGACACATGATTGTAGAAAACGTTTTCTCTGTTTGATTGAGAAAACTGAAAGAATGACTATTTTGAAATGCACTTGACACATTTTAATTTATTAATCAAACCAATATTTACAAAAATTTCATACAGAGGATCAGTAACTTCTGAAATACAATATAATCTTAAAATCACTTTAACAGAACTACCTTAATATTCACTTAAATACATGTCAAATCTATTAAATACACTTAAAGATATTTGTATACAAATATTGCTTTCATTTAACTATTATTAAGTAGTTAATTGATACATTTTTGGATATCAGTTAATGAGATCTACAGTTCATGTCCAAGTTTGTGTAGCTCCAATGTTAGCTTAGTTTTCTCTAATTCCAGTTTTGCTTCCTCTAGTATTAATACTTCATATTGTTTTCCCAGTATATGGTTCATGCTTATCTTGCTTGCAGTGCCTTTCTGTGACTCTGTGTCTGAGCCACTTCCAACAGGTGCCAATTGACCTATCGGTAAGCCCCGCCCTCCTTAGTTACTGTTGCTCCCTCGGACAAACAAACAGAGTTGCTCACTGTCTTTCAATGACAGCTGCAGCGTGAAGACCTTGTCCCACGATGTTTTTGCACAACTTTGGACACAGAAGGCCACCAAATGGGAATTAAATATTCCATGGAGGGATTTATAAAATATTTAAAACTCGAAGCAAGGGTTTACAGATCATGATGCAAGCGGGAGAAGTCTCATATTACGGTCGGTCATCACGATCGCGGATGACAACATGCAGGATCAACACTGTTCATGTATCGCAGGGTACGATTGAATTAATGCACATTTAACCAGTTTAATATGAAGAGACAGTGAAATGTAGACCTTCGTTTGTGTGTTTTTGACCTACACTGTACAAGAAGCGAGAACAGATTAGGTTTGTACATTAGCATGGACTCACTAACTTTAACGTTAGCTAGTTTTAGCCAGAGATACCTTGCTAAAGCACAAGATAACATTAACGTTCTGCTTGAGCAGATGAAAATTGTAACTTGATGAGTGTATGACAACCAGAAAATGAACGTTTTTATCTTCATTTGGATTGGGGTTGAATGCTTAGGGACATTTTGCTCTGTTTTGTTTGTATTCAGGAAATGTAATAAAATAAATCATATAGCCCATCCTCTCGGGATACCTGGAATCAGTGTTACAAGTACCCCAGGCACATCGTTTTTCCATTTTTGAAGCATAAGCCCCATAAAACCGATGCGAGCTTCGGATCTTTCAGTGTTTCTCTATGGCGCTGAAACCTAAAGATGTCCGAGTTCCGCTCCCCGTGCAACTGATACTCGACTGCCATTGGCTCATCTGCGTTCGAGGGGTGGGGCTTACCGATAGGTTAATTGGGTGCTATCCAAATCATCTCCTTTAATAAAAACAAACAAAAGAATATGTACAATTCAACAAAAGTAGAATTTGACAAAAAGTAGTCTTTGATAATGTCTGAACATATATACAAAATCAAAACCTAAAACAGTAAGTAGTTCACTATGTTTGACAACACTGTCCTCGGAAACAAAAGGATGCTCATCCTTGTAAAATATAGAGAGCTATACTGCCCTACAAAGGCAAAGTGCAGTAACTACGCAAACACTGAAACTGAGAAAAATGCCTTTAAAGTTTTTACGTCAGCCAGTCAAACATGTTGTGTGTAGATTAGTGGCAATGCATTCATTTAAAGCCTTTTTAGGATTAATTTTTTTTATAAATAAAAACCATGACCACTGATGTGACCTTTTACCACCAAAATGCAGATACTGCACTCTGCCTTTGGATGACCTTACACAACTAAAACGCTATTGCAAAAGCAAAGTGCAGACTATCTACAATCTACAAAAATCTACAAACTAAATGTGTTCATCCGGCTTTCTTGTTGTGTTTCTTACTACATGTTGATTGTTTTTAATAACTTAAATAGTTGTATTGATGTTTGCATGTTGTGAATGTTAAATTGCTCAGTAGTAAGCCTCAAGATCGTCTTATCACAAAGAGTGTTTTCTCTCTCGGGGGAAGAAGCCTCTTGTGTGCCGTATCCAGCCCTGACATGATTCCTCACCTATATCACCACAGGCTAAATCCATGGCTTGCAGCAGATTTACTCTGGCGTAGGGTTGTCTATCATATACTTTCCATCTCCAAGAGGAGAAAAACTCCTCAATCGGATTCAGGAAAGGCGAGTATGGAGGGAGGTACAAGTTCATAAACTGCCCATTGATGTTAAACCATTCCCTTACCTGAGCAGCAAGGTGGAAACTGACATTGTCCCACACGATCACATAGGTGGGAATGGGATTCTCATTTAGCTCTTGACCCTGCTGCTCAAATAAAATTAGGCCTACTGTATGCACTTCTGATTCACGTACATTGTATGTACTGAAGACTGTCCCAATGTGAAGTGTGCACACTCCGAAGACCGCATTCCAAGGCTGATTGCGTCACCGCGGTGCGACGAAAGCTCCCGTAATTTGAAAGCGACCTCAAATGCGCCCTCCGTTCTCTTTCAAGCATACGTTTCGGTGTCTCACTATGGGATACGCCCCTTCCGCGTATTCCTCAGAAGCCCTATTACATTACGCCAGCCCCAATTGGCTGGCAGACGTGACGTTGTGTCTGGGAGTGGCCTCCCCACCCTTCAGTATAAAAGGAGCGACACAACGTCACTACGACATTCAAAAACCTCTTCTCGCTTCACATCAGAAGCCTTTAACGAACTCTCGGATGAACGACTGGCCACCACGCCGTTTTTTCGCCAGAATCCTTCAATTTTGCATTCCGGCTGATTGCAAGGATTGTTCGATACAATATGGCTGCAGCGATGCAGACCGTTCCGGCTAGCGAGGGAGATGCTGTGCGACTTTGTTCATGCGGGAACAAGATTTCTTGCAAAGACACACACCAGGTCTGCTCTGCATGTCTTGGGCTGAAACATGCCCAAATGGCTATCGAGAACCCCGGTTCCTGTGAACACTGCGCACGCTTCACTACGAAGAGCCTTCGTCGCAGGCTAGCACAACCCCTCGCCGCGGCGGGGACCACGGAAGATGCAGACGGGGCACCATCCCCGCTGCTCAGTGTGGATCTGCAAGATGTGTGCAAACGCGCTGCAGAGAAACTAAACATTCCGTGGCCGACCGTGGTAGCAGAGGCTGCAAAGTCTCGCTACGAGGGTAAGAGGCTGCCGAGAGCGAAACGGGCAGCACGGCAGCTCCTTCCTGTGTTTCCAGAGCTCCTAGAGGAGCTTGCGGTGACCTGGAAGGACAGACCGTTCACCAGTAAGTTACCCGTACAGGGAGGGTCCGCTCTCGATGTGGAGGGAATGGAGAAGGCGGGACTTCTCCGAATGCCCCCCATGGAGCCATTAGTTGCCGCGCACTTGCACCCAAAGCACACGGCGGCAGCAAATCCGACGTTGCCATCCAAAGCGGACCGTTTTCAGTCAAGCATGACTGAACGCGCTTATAAAGCAATTGCCCTCTCTGCCAGGGCGCTGAACGCGACCTCTATGCTAACCGCGTACCAAGCGGAATTGTAGGACGAAGCGTCGACCATGCCAGGTCAGACGCACTGGGAAGAGATCTGCGTTGTTACAGATCTTTCTCTGCGTCTTCAGAGGTGCACGGTTCAAGCCGCGGGCAAGGCCATGGCCACAATGGTCATTCAAGAGAGAGGACGCTGGCTTAACCTGGCTAATCTCTCTGACAGGGAAAAAGAAGCTATCCTGGACGCACCGGTGGTCGCAGAGGGCATTTTTGGCTCGGCGTTGACACTGATGCAAAAGAGATGCGAGGAAAAGAAGAGGGATGACGAGGCTTTGCAGCTCTGTATGCCTAGGAAGGCACAGTCTGCACCCCCTCCGCCACCTCGGCAGACCTTCGCACGTTACGGCCCGCCCACCCCCCAGCTATCGCATTCCTCGACGGCAGAGACCGAACGTGAATGCAGCGGGTCACAGCGGAGTCCCGGAACAGAGAACTGCCTGGCCTAGGAAGAACTACCCGCCTGCAACAGCTCAGACGGTCCAGCCAGCTCCTCAACCTCATCCTCACTCCCATCCTCAGGGAGCGAGGAGGAAGAAGAAGGCAGTTTGATGGGGTCTTCCCTGGGGAAAGGAGCACACAAGCCCCCCTGTTCGCGAGCTCCCGACCCCCAGATGTTCAGCGTTCAACAAGGGACGAGTTTCGAAGTTCCCGAATGTTCTGTGGGAGAATAGAGCCCGGTTGGGCCAGGGGAACCAGAGCAGTGAAAAGAACGAGGGATGGTGCAGTGGTGTACACCCACCCACTAGTCACAAGCACTTTTCATGTTCAAAACTCAATAAAGTTTTCACTGTATTCCCAGAACATGTTGCAAAACATAATTCCCCCAAAAATGTTGCAAAACACGTTAACAGAACACAGCATAACATCACCTCGGGGAGTTATTGCTCCCTCAGAGGTGATGAAACACTTCAACTCTGTCCAAGCGCTAAATGCCCGCGCATGCGCAGTACAGACAACAGACTCGCTCGCGGCTCAGCCACACGAGGGCGCCAGAACGTTGCAAATAAACAGTTGGCGAGAATGCACACAGTCCCGGTGGGTATTAAGGGCCGTACAATTCGGGTACCGATTGCAGTTTGCCGCTTCCCCCCCGCATTTCAAAGGGATAATCCATTCTCAGTTGCGGGAAAAATTAAAGCATGTTCTTCAGGAAGAAATTTCCTCTCTGTTGAACAAAAGGGCGATAAGAGTGGTCCCACCCGAGCAGAGCCACAACGGGTTTTACTCGAGGTACTTCCTCGTCCCAAAGAAAGGGACTCAAGCTCTTCGTCCCATATTAGATCTGCGTGCACTGAACAACTACTTAAGGAAGTACAAGTTCAGAATGCTCACTCATTCGACACTCCTAAAATTAGTGCGCCAGGGCGATTGGTTTACGTCAATCGACCTGAAGGACGCATACTTTCACATACAGATATATCCACCCCACAAGAAATTCCTGAGGTTTGCTTTCCTTGGCGTGGCATACGAGTATCTGGTTCTTCCATTCGGCTTGTCTCTCAGCCCCCGAGTGTTTGTAAAATGCACAGAAGCAGCACTGACTCTGCTCAGGGAGAAGGGCATTCGTCTCGCTACTTACATAGACGACTGGCTGGTGACAGCTCAGTCAGAGCAAGAAGCGAGAGAACACACAGTTATGCTTCTGGAACACATACAGAAACTGGGGTTAAAATTAAACATCGAAAAGAGTGTTTTAATTCCCACACAGTCTATAACATATCTGGGACTATCACTGAATTCGGTGACATTCAGAGCGCGACTGTCAGAGGACAGGGTGAGAAACTTCACTCGGTGCATCACCGATTTTCAGAGGGAAAGAAGTGTTTCGTTTCACACATGCCTCAGGCTATTAGGACTGATGGCCTCAGCCCTGATAGTTATTCCCTTAGGCAGACTGTGCATGAGAGAGTTTCAACGCTGGGTAGCGTCTCAGGGACTGGACCCATTACGTCACTCCCGGAGGAGAGTGAGAGTGACGTCAGAGGCAGTCTTGGCACTGCGCCAGTGGAGACACCCAACCTTTCTGGTTCAGGGGGTACCCATGGGCGTGGTGCGAGCCAGACAAGTAATAACAACGGACGCATCGTTGTCCGGTTGGGGGGGCATTCACGAGGGCACGCAAACTGATTTTATGGAGCAATACCAATCTTTTATCCCTGAGAGCGACGCACGTACAGGGTGTTATGAACCAGGGTGCGGATCTGCTGTCCAGGGGCAATCCCCTCTACGGGGAGTGGAAATTGAACAGGGAAGTAGTCGAACAGATTTGGAGCATATACGGCAGAGCGACAGTGGATCTGTTCGCGTCCCACGACAATGCTCAGTGTCCTCTGTTTTTCTCATTAAAAGATCAGAGCGCGACTCTGGGGATAGATGCGCTGGCGCACGAATGGCCTTGCACTCTCCTTTACGCGTTTCCACCGATAGCGTTGATATCCCCAACACTCTACAGAGTGAGGGAGGAGGGACTAAAATTGATATTAATAGCTCTGAGGTGGCCAGGGAAATATTGGCTAGCGGAGATCATACATATGCTATACAAAGACCCGTGGTCTCTCCCGCTGCGCAGAGACCTTCTGTCACAAGCGGAAGGGGAGATTTTTCATCCACATCCAGAACGCCTGGCACTATGGGCCTGGCCTGTGAGTGGTTCAATTTAAGTACAACCGGTCTGTCTGACAGCGTTATTAGAACCATACAAAATGCTAGAGCTTCATCGACTAGGTCTCTTTATGAATGCAAATGGGGCGTGTTTGAGCGCTGGTGCGCAACTAAACATGAGATTCCCTTTCAGTGTTCAGTGGCAGTTGTTCTATCATTTCTTCAGGATTTGATAGACCAAGGGAAAGTGTTTTCAACCATAAAAGTGTTTCTGGCTGCCATATCTGCTTGTCACATTGGTTTCGATAACAAAACGGTGGGGCAGCATCCTTTGGTATGCAGGTTCATGAAAGGTGCGCGCCGCGCCTTGCCAGTTTCAAAACCGATTTCCCCCTCATGGGATTTGGGATTGGTACTGGATTCCCTTTCCATGTCCCCATTTGAACCGCTGGATGAGGTTGATTTAAAAATATTGTCATTCAAGACGGCGTTTTCTGTGCATTCAGCGTGTTTGCAGTTCATGTCTGGGGACGCAGGGGTAGTTCTGAAACCTAATCCTGCATTCATGCCCAAAATAGTTAAGGCTATCATTCCTCTTGAGTTAAGAGCCTTCTATCCACCACCTTTTGCTTCATCAAAACAGCAAAAGTTAAATGCATTGTGTCCAGTGCGTGCTTTACGCATTTATACAGAAAGAACCAGAGGGTTCAGGGAGAGTGATCAGCTGTTCGTATCTTGGATGAAACCTCGTACGGGGAAGCCGATTACTAAACAGCGTTTATCGCACTGGATAGTGGAGGCGATCTCGTTTGCATATTCCAGTAAAGGTCTTGTGTCCCCATCTGGCCTACGTGCACACTCAACAAGGGGAATGTCAACTTCCTGGGCTCTATTTAAAGGAGTCACGTTACAGGATATTTGTGAAGCGGCGAGTTGGTCCTCGCCGCATACATTTGCAAGATTCTATAAACTGGATGTTACAGCTCAGACTTTAGCGCATGCAGTATTGAGCGTAGGAAGGTGAGTCACGAGTCGGGACTCGTTCAGCCCCGGATGTAGTAATGGTGGTTGGCAGGAGACTTCTAGGCAGGCTATCTGGCAATACGGGAGTTAGGATATCCCATAGTGAGACACCGAAACGTATGCTTGAAAGAGAACAATAGGTTACTTGCGTAACCCCGGTTCTCTGATAGCATTAAGTGAGGTGTCTCACCAGATCACCCTCCTTGCTGTGTGAAGCGAGGAAGAGGTGTGCTTGTTTTGAATGTCGTAGTGACGTTGTGTCACTCCTTTTATACTGAAGGGTGGGGAGGCCACTCCCAGACACAACGTCCGCCTGCCAGCCAATTGGGGCTGGCGAATGTAATAGGGCTTCTGAGGAATACGCGGAAGGGGCGTATCCCATAGTGAGACACCTCACTTAATGCTATCAGAGAACCGGGGTTACGCAAGTAACCTATTGTTCTCTTTCAAGCATACGTTTCGGTGTCTCACTATGGGATATCTTTACAGCTTTACAAGCTTTATAAGCTTTATAAGTTTACAGTTTTGAATGATATCTTGCATCTTTATAACCAACCAGCATTGGTATAGCCATATTGCGCTGGCGCCAGACACAACATATTTTTGTGACATTGCAGCCAGTTCATTATCAAAATAAAATACAATTAAAGGAATGTATAAAAAGTTACAGTGCTCCGTTGTCCAGTCTGTTGCGTCCAGCGTGACCTCACTGTGCTGATATAGCCGATGTGAAGGATGATGTTTTATGTCGATGAAAGTAGGCCTACAAAGTCTATAATAAAATAATATTTTAGCATCCAGATATGTCGCAAATATGGAAACATTTGGATTCGTGCCAAGGGTAGGCATCAGTTTCACCTTTAATTTGTTTTTGGATTGACGTTTTTATAGCTAGTATAGGCTATATCCTTAAGTTGAGAGGATATGTTGTGGAGAGAAACTAATAACTGTGTTTGTAAACATTTTGATTTACTGCCATTTTAGCCTATATAATTTCTGAATGTAATAGTAAAATACGACGCAACTGTTTTCTTTTTTTTTTCTCAAAACGCAATTTTATACAAGTAGCGTTTTTTGTTTTTTTTAACAATGCAGCAAACGTTTTTAAATATCTTTTAAAAAATACTTTAATGTCTTTAAAGCATTAATAGATTTTTTTTATTTTGTTTGGTAGCCTACATTTAGGCAAATCTAGAAAAGATGAGGCTGGCTGTGACTAGCATAGTGGGTTAAGATACCATCTCTTCCTGTTTTTTTTTTTTTCTTTTCTTTTTCTTTTTTTTGTTTTTCTTTATTAAAATATGATTCTGCTCGGAGTGATTTTTCTCGTTTTCAGGCCCTGCTGTCAGGGCCTCCCCGCTCAGCCCAAAACCATTAAAAACCTGTCCAGCGCGGGCACATTCAGCTTTATCCTGCAGTACAGGGTCTGCTCTGATTTAGGGAAAGAAGGAAAATAAACATTGTTCAGAGCTATGACAAAGTAATTAGTAAAATAAATATTGAGGTACTTTAGTGACCTACATTGGGGGAAAATACTAGTCATATTTAAATCCTTAGTTAAAGGGATAGTTCACCCAAAAATGAAAATTCCAAACCTGGAGCAACTTGAGGGTGAGTAAATGATTACAGAATTATCATTTTTGGGTGAACTATCCTTGAAGTAAAATTATTATTTTGCATACTCTAATATACTTAAGGTATTGAGAGTAAAAGTAAAGGTATACAGTATTGTTCTGAAAAAATAATTTGTCAGGATGGTTTGGCATTAATATTACTGCTGCATACTGTGTATGTTGCATTTGACTTAAGAATATGTTAAAGGTTGTTAAATTTAAAGTTGCCTGCTTCATAAACTGTTGGGTAGTTTAATCCACAACAATGCATCATGTTGTAAAAGACCACATTTTTGTAGTGTTACTGTCCTGTGAGGAAAAAAAAAAAAGTATTACTTCACATTTATAAGAGAATACCTAACGAATGTACTTCCTTACAGTCCACCACTGATTATTTTGAAAATGAAAATAACATTTCTTGACAGAAAATTGACAAATTGTTACGAACTATATCAAAGGATGCATGTGAAGGACTCGGAGCGGCCACACAGAGCACTGTTCAGCTGTCACAGCTGCCGCTGAACAATACATCATTTGTTTTTTATTTATTCAGTTTTATTTTTATGTTTACTTAATTGCCTAAAATCAGGGTTGCAAACCTTTCAAAATATGTTCACCATGGTCAAGACAATAAACTATTATAAAATCACACATTGGTAACATATCAGTCAGCATCTGAACTGCTATATATGCGTGTGCATGATTTTGTATTTTTTCATATGTATCATTACATTATTCAAGTCAGTTCAAACGCAATGCCTGCATTAAAAGTTGTAATCCAGCAAGGACGCAGCAAAACAATCAAATTTACCCGGCCACGGTCTTGGCTAAGCCTGAGGTACATCACCCGGCGCCGCCGGGGGTGAAACATTCCCACCATCTCCTCCAGTAAAAACAAATATGTGCAATGCTGGCTCCATAACTTTTTTTAAACGACCTGTCAGGATGGCAGCTCTCATCTCGCACCGTTGCTACGCGACAGGAGCCGCAATCGGGAACACCTGGTGGAGCAAATAGGAAATCCTGCGAAGGCGGAGCGTCTCATGCACTTTGGAGGCGTGGCCTTCGAAGTCCGTACACTCCGAAGTGTGTACACTTAGCTTTGGGACACAGCTATGGTCTATGACTGTTGCTCGAATTTCATCAGATATTTCCACTCTTTGTCCTCCTCCTCTTCCTCTTGCTTGCCCTCTTCCTCTTTCTTGCCCTCCTCTTCCTCTTGCTTGCCCTCCTCCTCCTCCTCCTCCTCTTGCTTACCCTCCTCCTCCTCCTCTTTCTTGCCCTCCTCTTCCTCTTGCTTGCCCTCCTCCTCTTCCTCCTCGTCGCCCACCTCGCATAAGTCCTCGTCCTCTCACATTGTTTCTTCTATCCATTCTCAGACTTTCTCCTTCCCACCTTCAACAACCTGTTTGCTCTGAACTGGCTTATATTGGTTGTCACATCATTTGAAACAGGTTACATCAATTTTGAGTGGTTGTGTTCAATCCATGACATGTGTTCTCTTTTTGTACTTGATTGTTGCCACTTGTGTTTACCAGTATGGATGACATGTGTGTTAGAGTGCAGAATGTTTAGAGTTTTGCTGAAAAGTCTAAGTGAGATCTGCAAATTGTGTTTTACCATGTGAAATGGTTTAAGGTATTGACAACAGACTGCACAATTAGCTAAATGAGGTCAGGCAACTGAGAACTTTGTTCAGCCAATGGGTTTTAGCAATTGAGAAAAACTGTAACTCAGTTTTGACCAGATGTGTAGATGTGTGATGCTGCTTCAGTGACCAACGTTAACGTTACCTCGCAATCGACTAAAAAAAAGACATGGTCCTCAATACAAAACAGCAGAATAGTACTTAAAAGGGTGCAAAAAACAAAACATCAACAACAAAAAAACAATCACTTTCTAAGATACAGAACACTTAACAACAGAAACATTAGCGAAAAACACTACTACGACTGTCCAAGCGGAGCTGATGTAACAGTTGTGTGAGGCAATGTGTCTTCCCTTCAGATTCTTATTTACAGCATTATCATAATAGGCTGTATATTAACTTATTCGGAGAAAACCGGTAGTTCTATGTGAAATCAGACATTGAGCACCCCCATATAGCCAAAATGGCATGATCATAACACCCCGCGAATATTCGACTGTGAGATTGGGAGTCCAATCAGGCTCCTCCTATCGAAGCATCCTAATATATAAATACATATATAATATTTACTGTATTTTTTTAAATCGGACAAATGCAGCCTTGGTGAATGAATGATATTTTGTCAATTTTAAAATTAAAATGAATTGGCAATAGATTTCACTAAATCTCAACACATGTATTGAAATAGTTGTTTTAATTTATATTTTGTATCTAGACAACGTTTGTGAGATTTATTACATAGGAAGATTTTTGCAGTTCACAGATCTATTTATCTATCCATTTCTGTGAAATTATATTTGTTTTCAGTGGGCCATTTGTGGATATTAATTTATAGATTTGCATGGTAAAAACCTGATTTTTATGTTGATGTGAAAGGTTAGAGTTAAAATTGGTTGTTTATTTTGGTAATGTAGTGATATAATATTAATTAATGGAGTCATTATTTCTTAATTCTACTAATTTCATACTCTCCATGATTCATAACCTATAGGCTTAAAAAGTCTGAATTCACAGTGCACTAATATGACACTGCCTTCAATTAAACAAAATATAGGCCTGTGTACTGTATTTACATGATACACTTCCAGCCTCTTCCCCTAAAGCACAATAAAGTTGTCCCCTGATGAGCAGTGTAGTGTAGCGTAGTGTAAAGCTTCTCTCAATATGCATGAAGGTACATCATACAGCCGGTAGAAAGAGCTGATGCTTTGCAGACACTTTATTACACAAATAACATTGTTACTGAAAATAGTTTTCTTGCAATAAAACCTCAGTATCACAACAAATATCAGACACATCTCACATTAGCTTTGAAAATGTAGTAAATACAGCCTTAAATCTGTAATCATCATCTTTTTTTTTCTCTTTTTTTTTAAATCAGATGCAAAAAAAACCCAACTCAAATCACAGGTGACAGTAGCAGCTCTTAAATATGTGGCACATCTGTAGTAATATATAGGTGCTGCAGAAGGCGAAATACATAAAGGCACAAACATACAGAAATGTTATGACACAAAATGCCTGGATCAATTATATATTAATTGCACTGCTATCAGGCTGATAAATTATTGGAAGAGATTGACTAGCTGTTCATCATTTAAAACTAAATAAATAATCTACGTTAACTCTCCTGTTAAAAATAATCATCAAATGTCTTTATCCTCAAAATGACCAGTGCTCTGAATCTCCACGTGGTCCCTTAAAAGCATCAATTAAAGTGGCAGTCGTAGGTCTCAGGGAGAACATTTTCACACGAGATAAAATGTTTCAGCAGCCGATACAAACAAATACAGAGGTGATTAAAGTACATCCCGACAGCTCTAGCAGAAAGCGTTCGCTCTTTAGGACGAGGACACGGGGGCCGGCGGAGCGGAGTACTCCTCGTTCTCGGAGTCGGTGCCGTCCTCGTCGTCTTTCTCCAGGTCGCTTCCCTCGGTGCTGAGCCTGTCGAAGCCGTGCCGGGTGTAGCCTTTGTGGGTGGCAAAGAAATTCCCCAGGTTCAAGCCTCCTGCAGCTTTGCCTGTGTGTGAGACAGACAGAGAGAGTCTTAAACCCCTGCAGCATCTAATGCTGGCTATACGCTACATGATTTCACACTCATCCACGTGAGTGACATTTGCATAGTGTGAATTAGGGCTGCGATGATAAATCGATGCGGAATCGATTCGCGGATCTTCCGAGTGCATCACAATTCTCTCTGGAATCGATTCTGAGATTAGATTTTAACAGCAGATGGCGCTCTAATCTAGTTTTTAGCAGTGTTGCCAGATTAGGTGGTTTTGAATTTGATTGGCATGGGCGGGTGGACAAAATTTGGGCTGGTTTGGGGTCAGTTTGGCGGTTTTTAAACATATAAATTGCATAGGCTAATTTGTTAACAAACAAGCCAAGTGTGCATGTACTGCATCCAGTCAGTTGCTAAACACGCACACACACACTGCAGAGCTGCCCTCCAATCACGAGGGATCAGCAGACAGACAGACGTGATGATTCATCATGAGTGACAGGTTTTTAGCGTGATAACGGATCTGATTTTAAATGTAGTATGACTGTATATTCAAGTAATCACAATGCCTAAATATTTGTTAAAGAGTGGGAGAGTGACTCGACTCTCAAAACGTGTTGAGTGAGATGACACGAACGCTCTAATATCACTGCAACTCCAAAATCAGAGCACATTTGAATGAATTAATCAAAATCGAAACTAAATATCTCTGTTTATACGATCCTGTCTTTTATCTTTTAACCGGTCCAGATTGGTAAATCCTTGAAAACTGCTAGACTTGATTAGTTTTGACTGTGCAAAGCTCTGTATTATGTTCTACAATATGAACTTCACAAGAGACTACTCTAGTTCTGTGTAAAATTATTGCGCGACATGAAGGTAAGTGCATTATTGTTTTTGTTAATTGTCGGATTATCGTTCAGTATGTTTTGAGTGTCATGGTGTGTGCATGAACGAGTGTGAAATACCTGCTAATTACGTAGCTTTTTCCGATCACTTATATTGAGCACTTTTTGCATTTAAATTGGATTCTGACTGCTGACATTGAAAATGATGCATGTGTTGTTTCGAGAGAATCGGTTCATTTCTTGATTGCCGCTTTGACGGTGTCTGCTTGCTTATTTTATTCGTGTTTGGTAATTCTCTTTAATGTAGGCTATTTGCACCGATGCGATCCATTTACCTGAGAAATTTATCTAACGTTATATTTATATTATTTTGTTTTAAAGAGTTAAAAATGGCCCTTATCAAGTTTGACCTACATATTCTATCACATTATTTTGACATTTTGGGCTGGAAATCGTTCATCCAATCTGGCAACACTGGTTTTTATCCGCACACTCAAACGTTCACGAAGAAGAGTGCTTGTGTGTTCAGCTTTTATGATGCGAGATTAATGTAAACTGAAGGAGTGGATCGCAGATCTACAATGGCCTTCATAATAATATTAATTATAATATTTCTTGAATAAATATTCATCAAAGTTACATTTATGCATGTTAGAAAATAAGTTGAATATGGCTTTAGTCTTTATGCCTTTTTACTCTCTAAGAAGCAGCTCTCATTGTGTATATGTGTGTGTGTGTGTGTGTGTGTGTAGTTAACCATATCTGTTGAGATTCAGGGCAGAGCCCAGAACCTTGAAGTACAGATAAGTGTTCTCTGCGCATGTGTCTGAACGTCTATCTTTGCAGCTAGGAGGAAATTGTCATTTGCCGTCACCCTGATGTCCAGGGTAACAGATATACGTCTCTGGGATCACCAAAATAATCACCAGAAGATATGCTTGGAGTTTAACGTCCATGTGTGGAGATTTTCTAAGTTTATCTACCAACCAGAATCTTGCTTACCTATGTATTGACGTAATTAGTGACCTCTGTTAGAGTATAACTATTGGTGTCTAGAACATGTACGCAGAGCGGCCTACGAACTCCATCGCGAGTGTTGAAGCTGACTTCTGCTGATGAAACTGCAAACTATGTTCTTCAGTAAATTTCTTTAATTGATCGCATCTCTGACTCCTGGTCTTCATTCAACACACCTGGGACCTCATTTATAAAGCGTGCGTACGCACAGATTTGATCTTAGAGTGTGCATACGCTTAAATCCACGCCAACGCTCATATTTATAAAAACGGTCTTTGACGTGGAAAAGTGCTTAGCGTCACGTCAGGGTCCGAGCAGGGTTCATTGTCGGAGTAATGCAGATTTTTCAAATGTAAGCTGTTCTTGCAGGTCGCTGTTCTAAATTATTATGATTGGTGATATTTTATATGTTAATGATATTAATTAGGAGTCGTTTACAAGGCAGAGAGCTGAAACCATTCAATTGCGCGCAAGTTCAAGATAATTTGCAATTCATAGATTTCACATCTGAAAGAGGCGCGTACGCTCGTTTTCTGTTCGTACGTTCATTCTATGAATTCATTCGCACGTACGCATTTCTGAGAAACGATCGTAAGATCAAAATTAGGACGGTTTCTGCGCAACATTTTATAAATGAGGCCCCTGGTCCTTGGGTTTCCCCTACAAAACACAGCCCACTGTGAACACCCTTGTAATGCGCTTCAACCTTTTCGAATTTTATGAATGATTATTTTACATTCAAGTGTGTGCAAGGATTTGGAAACGAGCAGCGTACGGCTGTAGCATGCAGCACCACCTGCTGTTCAAAACTAAGCTCAGAATCGACTCGAGAAAAAAATCGCGATGCTTTCGGAAAATCTCAGATTCTCAAATTCGCGATGCATCAATTTATTTTCCCAGTCCTAGTGTGAATGATCAAAGATGCGATCTGAGAAGTGCCAACTTGTTTGTGTGATCAGTTTGGTGATCTTGCATCATTCCCTGTATCACTTCGCACACAGAGGTTTTCCTCCTAGTGAAATATAGCGTAAAAATGAGTCACCGCCTCAGTCGCAGGTCTGTTGAGTAATGTGCAAACCACAGCATGATACCCAAAAGAGTCGTGTAGCGTGAAAGAAACAGCGATCCGATGACTTTGAAAATCGTGTAGTGTATAAACACTACATAGTACATAAGCGCAGAAACAATATTGTGGACAGTGTTGGGGAGTAACTAGTTACATGCAATGGTGTAACGTAATTTAATTACAAAATAAATGTAACTAGAACAGTTACTGAGAAAAAATAAAAGTGTATTTAAATTAGTTACTTATGAAAATTTTTAATGATTACAAAAGGGGGTTACATCTGAATATGTTCTGTAAAAAGCTAGGACATGCTGAATAAAATTAATTTGTTGCTTTGCCTGTTTTTGATGTGCATGATGCCGCCTGCCATTTAAAGGCCGTTTAGTAAAGTGATGCTATTCTGATGCTCTTTTGTTTGAATTTGCAGCGCAGCACATCTGCCAATTACATCAATCCACATTGCCGCTTGAAAGCTTTAGGCTACAACCTGTCTGAGAGTTGATTAACTGGTTAACAGTTGAAAACATTCACTAGAAATGTAGAAAAGTAATCAAATGTAAGCAGTTACATTATTTTAATAAAGCAATTGAAATAGTTACACTACTTATTACATTTTAAACAGGGTAATTTGTAATCTGCAACCTATTACATTTCCAAAGAAACCTTCCCAACACTGATTGTGGAATAAAAACTCTATAAACTACTGAACTCATAAAAACAAACTGCATTTGTTCTCACGTGTCGCGCACGTCTGAGCTTTCCTTCACCGTATCTGATGTGCTTTCTGAATGTGTGTTCATCAGTGTTTGTATGTGAATAAAAGCCTAAATTATATCTGGTCGTCATATACAGTGTTTGTGTTTCTTCTGGAGACTTTGATTATATGACTCCATTCGTATGAATTACTTTTACAATCGCTTTATGAGCTTTTAAACTCAATGTTTTAGAATGGACTTTCAATGGCGGAACAGAAATCAGTCGCACTTTATTTTAAGGTCCAGTTCTTGCCATTAACAAACCATTAACTACGACTTTTGTCTAAAGTAGTTGTTGATGTTAGGTACTGGGTAGGATTAGGGATGTAGAATATGCTCATGCAGAATATGTGCTTTATAAGTACAGCAAATATGTTAATAATATGCATGCTAATAAGCAACCAGTTAATGGTTAACCAGTTAGTGAGAATTGGTCCCTATACTAAAGCGTTACAAAAAAGTCTTGCGGGTTTGAAATAACTTAAGGGTGAGCAAATGAGGTGGGTGAACTATTTCTTTAAGAGGCAAGTTGACCATTAGATCTATGGAAAATATTACTGGAATCACTCTCCTACCTCTGATTTTACCCAGGATTCCTCCTGCTGATCCTGAAGGCTCCAACTTTACCTGACAATCATCTTAAAAGTAGAAATTGATCAAAAACAATCCCACATACATCAACACATGGAGTAAACAAGACTGTGATGGGGAAAAACAGCAAATTCCACAATTACCACTGTACATCCGGCCCCTCTTCCAGCGGACGAAGGCACCGATGGCGATGACGACCACCAATGGGACGAGCAGTAGAGTGGTGATGATGGCGGTCGACATGCCCTGAGCGCTCCGATTGGCTGCGGTGGCTGCGGTCTTGGTTGTCTCCTTCTCCTCAGGAGCTGCCAGCGGCTGCGGATGCTGCTTCGGTGCCAGCTCCTGGATCTTCTGTACGGCGGCTACTGGATGCTGAGCTGGAAACTTGGGTAACGGCTTCAGATTGGCCTGCACAAACGTTTCTGTTTCTAAGAGACAAGAAAGGGGGAATTAGATAAGAAACAAATATTAATTCTGGATTTGTGGGAATGCTTAACTGTCAAGAAAATTGGCGAATTCACCATTTTATCACGATTCTTTGTCATGTTGGTTTTACTATTTTGCAAGTTGTTTGAACATTACAGCCAAACTAATTTCCCTATTATAGAGACAAAGCATTTCAAGGTAACAAAAAAAAAGAAAAAGAAAAAAGAATGGCAGATATTTGGGCCAAAGTGGGCAAAGATAAAAATCTTTGTCATTATTTTATCTTTGTTATTAAAAAATAAGAACAAAGATACACATTACAAAACAAACAGTGCTTTATTTTCAGGTACAATAGGTGTATTTAGCAGGAGCATTCAAGAAACTGAATGGCCAAATATAAAAATAAAACACTGGGCCTATTATAGACTGATTCCTAAAGCAACGGTATTAAACTTCATTCAAGAATAGTGTGTGATTTTTTTTTTTCTCTCTTTGCATTTTGTTGTTTTATTAACGTTAAAGGAATAGTTCACCCAAAAATGAAAATTCTGTCATAGTTTTTATTTTTATACCATCATTTACTCAAAAGTTGTTTTAAACCTGAATGAGTTTCTTTCTTCTGCTAAACATAAATGCTATTTTGAAGAATGTGGAAAACCAAACTGGTCCACAGTGATTTCCATTAGTATTTTTTTCCTAAATTCAATGTGGATCAGCAACTGTTTGGTTACCCACGTTCTTCAAAATATCTTCTTTTGTGTTCAGTACAAGAAAGAAATTAATACAGGTTTTGGATAACATGTGAGTGAGTAAATAATGACATTATGGGTGAAATAAAGACAGACAAATTTTAGGGTGAACTATACCTTTAATGACAGTCGGCAGCAGGTTTAGTTCTGTCTCTTTAAGAGCTGCACGCATCTAATATACAGGCACGTATCCGTTTCTCTCAACTACTTTCATTTTAGACATAACCAACTGAGTCTACATGTAAACCTTGTGTGTTTTGACAGTATTAGCGCAAAAGATAACTTAGTTCAGTAATCAGGTGCTGTTTGACAGGCTTTTTAGTGCGCGCTTTAGGTGTATGTGCTCAGAAAAAGCGCACGTCAGACCAGCGCATGAATGAAACATTTAACCAGCAAGGCTTTGAGGCACATGCAAATAACGTAATTTTGTGATTGCGAATTAGTGCAGTGTTCCATGAGAGTAACTCTACCGCTGAGTTAACACTGATGTGAATGTATGTGGCGTTGTACAGTACATAGAGGCGGCGGCGTCAGGACTGCAGCTGATATAATGTGCGCTGTATTTCTTCAAAAGCAGATCATGGAGATATTTTTATTGTCCACGATCAAAAATCATCATATCGCACACCCCTATACACAGAATATGCTCTGAATACGATGTTTCCAGATCTCCACCTGCACCAAATGACACACCGTGACCAGTGGAAAAATTCTTATCTTTTAAACACATACAACTTGTATGAAAATGAGCCCTCTTTTCCCACAATCATTTGACAAATGCAGGATTTGAAGAAAACAATGAAACAAAATGCTGGAGTAATTAAGTCTGTCTTTTGGGGTCGACACATGAGTTGCAGTTACACGGTAGATGACCAAGAGGTATGGTTTAACCAGGAGACGTTTTTGCAAAAACAATGGCAAAGCATTAAATTAAACTGTAAAAGAAGTAGAATTCATTTAATTTTATATAAGAAAACAACTGAAAAACAGCATGGGAGGACACAAAAACATTTGGTGTGAATAGCCCTTGTTCACATTGACAGCACTAGTTGAAGTTTCTCATAGCTAAATACAAAAACAAAAAAAGTAATACTGTATTACTGACTGAGAAACAGCTCCACGATTCGTCTAAACTAATCCAGTCTGAATCACAACATTTCTCAGGTGATTTGTTTGGCCAGATGAGACTCATAAAAATGATTGATTGCAAAAGATTCAGTGGGATCACTAGTTCTGATTTTAAACAGTTGTCAGAAATATTGGGACACGCGCCACTGTCCACTTGTGACTGGCCCAATGAAGCTCGCTGTGTCATGAAAAATGAAGACGATCCAAACAATTTACCTTCAATTTCTTGGACCTCGATTCCTCCTTTTTTAACCGAGCGATGTTCTGCCTCTGAAATGAGAAGAAAAAATATTTAGCTTCCATTTTTGTTGTTAGAACAGACAAAATCATAGGATAAAACTGCAGGCTTGCAATAACCGATTTATGTTTTTAATGTGAAGATTGGTGGGATAAGAACAGGAGCACAGCATAAATATAAAATGTTATTTATAATGAACTCAATATTTCATGTTTTCCATTAGACTTGAAAATTAGATTTTTTTGGTAAACTTTTTCTGGTTTGTCAGTTATTTCCTATAATGTAACTACTGTAATCACTAACATTGTGTAAAATGAAATGTTCTGAATATTTAGTGGATTTTTTGTGATGTGTAGCAAAAGGGTGAAATAAACATCAATGATGCTTTGCCACAAGCAGGAACTACAAGAGCAACTACGTATGCGATATTCTTGGTAGCCATTGGTGGCAGTGTGGTCAGAGCACTGGTATTGTTGGGATTATTGTCACAGATTTCTGTAGCAAAATAAGACGGATTATGATTGCACTGCAACACATTTCTCATATTTTTACATTTAGTCATTTAGTAGATGCTTTTATCCAAAGCGACTTACAAATGAGACAATAGAAGCAATCAAAACCAACAAAAGAGCAATGCTATGAAAGTGCTATAACAAGTCTCAGTTATCCTAACGCAGTACACCTAACAAGGTTATTTTTTAAATTGTATAATAAATAAAAAGAAAATAGATAGAATACAAAAAGATTAGAAAAGCTATTTATTTATTTAAGAAAACAAGCATTAAATAAATAGTGCACAAGTCTAAAAGGGAACGTCTCTTTATTGTTCATCCCAGAACACAAGCTTCTAGAGGAACATAAGTCTGAAGTACTGAATTTAGGTAAAGGGGTGCACAGCCAGTGCTGGTTTTGTAGGCAAACATCAATGCCTTGAATTTTTATTTGAAATGATATATTGGTACATTCACGTATTAGTATATTTATACTAATATAACTTACTTGCAGACTGAACAAACTTCAGTACAGAATCTGATGCAGCGTCTCCAACAAAGACGCTCCCGTCTGCTGTAACAACAATGTCGTGTGGTAATTTAAATTCCTGAAGGAGAAACAGAGACAAAAGACTTCAGATATCAGATCAACATCTGAACAAGAAGAACAAGACGTGTTTTGGTCCTGTTTTAGACACAATATTTTGTGTTGCCACCATACAGAATGTTGCTAATATGGTAAATCGTGGCTAAAAGCATCTACTAAGCAAATTAATAAACGTTCATATTCACACCAGCGACACTCATGCAGCTTTTCATGTGATCAGTAACTGTGCTTTGTAAAGTCAATGACAGAGTCTTGAGTGTTTTGAATGAATGCTGGAGTGTGTAAATAGTAGTTAAAGCTGTAAGCAGCACCTGTGTGTCTGGACTGAAGGAATCCAGGATCTCCTTGGTTGAATAATTGATAACAAAGCCTCGAAGGGGGGCAACCTGCCCATCTGGAGGCACTCCATTCACCGCATATATGAGACCACCTGAAACCACACATTAACAACATACAAACAAAGCATTAGTATGTTTTTGAACTTGTATTCACATTATAAATCAAAGGCCGATTAGACAATGTGTTTACAGGTTACACGTTCAATGATACATTTTGTTCAAATGAATATTCAATGATAAATCACATCCTGATACCACTTTTCAAGGCCAGTATCGCTGATATCGATACTGATACTTCTAAACTGAACTTTTAAATTATGAAATTTATGAAATGATTAAATTACTAAGAGTAAAATGGGTAATGATACCCACTTAACGTTATATTTTAACACTCAATATGCCTTAATTGCAACTTATTCCCCTGGTTTCACAGACAAAGTTTATGTAAATTTTCAACTTCAATTTCAAAATTGTAAAGTTTCAACTGAAAGAAACTTGCACTGACTGATCTTAAAACATGTCAGTGCCTTTGTTTTGTCTTAAGATGCACACCAGTAATGCTTTTTTCTAAGGCATGTTTATAAAAATTACTTAAATGTCCTAATTGAACTATGGCCTAATCCTGGTTTAGGCTAAACCCTGTCTATGAAACCGGGCCATTAGGTTTTTTTTTTTGTTTACACATGGTTAAACTATGTTTACTGTAACTTGGAAAACATGGAAATCTACAATATAGTTCAACTACTGTCACTTTAGTAAAACCATGGTTCATTTTCATAAGGGACTGCCAGTGACAGGCTGTTGCATGCATAAAACGCAACCTTTTTATTCTGACAGTGTGTGATTTATATTAACATTACATATAACATGATCGATATTATCTTTTAACGTTCAATTTAAATAAATGTAATTGCACAAACTATGTAGGCTACAATTTCAATTTGTTTATTGTGAAATAACTCAAATATGTTTTTTGTGTGCTCTGATAAGCATTGTTCTGGGCTGCTGTATCCAAAAGCATCAGCTTTCTCATGATACTTTTGGGAAACGCAGCCCTGTTTGAATGCAAGCGAGTATCGATATTTTTAGTTTGAATCCCTAATCCTGCTCTCTTCATGCATACCTTGGACAGGTGAGTATGCGATGGCAAACACTTCTCCTCCAAACTGCTCTTTTTTGATTTCCTTCACAAACTCGCCAGTATCTGCCATGAAGCACTGAATCCGTCCATGGTCTCGATCGGCCACACACAGCTCCCGTTTATCGGGCAGGAAGGTCAGACTGTGCGGGATCAAGAATGAAACGCGCCGTTTTCTGTCCGAGGAGCCTGTGCCATCGGCAGAGAACGAGTATTAATTGAGACTTACAACATCAATATTGTAACTTTTTATTTAGTGCAATATTTTGTCATTGCAAACACTGCAACTGCAATTGGATTTATATGTATACTTAAATTCCCCGTTATCCCACCGGTCACTATTGTGACCATCAAGATGTTTACTCATGACCACACATGTAAATTCATATATTAATACTAGACACCTTAAAGATAATGTGTACCAAAAATCTTTGTCATATCTTTGTTAACATACTTTACTAGCCTTCCGTTTTGGAGCTTTGATGCAGCCATCATCTTCTCAAGGTGCAAACAGGAAATAACTGTACATATTTCACTGAGACCCTTTATTTTTTTTTCCATATTTACAGAAAAATGCACTAAAACATCAGTCAGTAAGGTTTTTAGAGCTTTATAAACGAAAACCTTCTTTACAGTCACTATTGTGACCGGTGGGATTAAATGGGTTAAAACTAAACAATCCAAGTGTTTTATCTGATTCAATTCAGCATATCTAGCAGCAATATCAAAGTATTTCTCATTGTAAAAGTATTGTGTTGTTGTATCAACGTCAACACATTCTTATGAACGTGAAACTATTAGGAGATTTATAAGTGTACCTGCTCCCCAGTGCGAGATATATTTGCCCTCTGGTGAGAATTTGAGGATCCTGGAGTTGCAGTAGCCGTCTGAGACATAGACGTTTCCAGTAACAGGGTCCACGGCCACATCTGTAGGTTGGCAGAAATGTTTCTTGTCACTTCCTGGTTCAAAGGCTTCTCCCAAAACCAGAAGCTGCCGATCTTTACCGTCGCTGCTCAGTTTGAATACCTATATATAGAGAAAAAAGGTGCTCGAGTTACATAATTATGCCATATGCATTATACAGTATTTTTATACAGATACATTATTTTGGCTTGACCATTATGATGTGTTCATTTCAATTGTATTGATTATCACAAATGCTTTTCCAATGAACATTTTCAGGTCATAATTCGGTCTTATTTTTTCTTGACCTCTAATTAAAAATCATGATTATATTGGGATTTGATAGTCATTAAAAGTGCCACAAATTCATTTGTGTAATAAACCAAAACAAGCGGACTGGTGTTTTGTGATGCTGGCCCACGTCATACAACGGTCATACAACACACTCAGAAATTTATATTCTACCTATTTGTATTCTTTTCATAAAAAAAAACAAAACAACAAAAAACCTTGACTCTTTAACACTAGTGTTCTCTATTCTTTTAAGTCAAGTCAAGTCACCTTTATTTATATAGCGCTTTTAACAATACAGATTGTGTCAAAGCACTTAACAGTATCAAATTGGAGGATAGAGTGTCAGTAATGTATAATGATAAGATTAAACACTCAATTTTCAGTTAAAGGCATTTTATTATTGAATTCAGAGATGTCATTGTCTAGCTCAGTTTAGTTTAAATAGTATCTGTGCAACCAAATCGGCGATAATCGCTAGAAGTGTCCCCAACTGAGCAAGCCTCAGATACTATTCTATCTTCTTGTTTTCTTTCTATTTATTATAAAAAATAATAACTTGACCCTCTAACACTAACTCTCTCTATTCTATTTCTATTCTATCTACTTTCCATTCTTTTTATTTATTATATAAAAAAAACGTATTACATGTGCTGCGTTAGACTAACTGAGACTTGTCACAGGCACAGCACTTACATATTATTGCTCTTTCATTGGTTTGATTGCTTCCTCAGTTGTAAGTTGCTTTGGATAAAAGTGTCTACTAAGCAATTAAATATAAATGTATTTTGTTGTGGCTTTGTGTCTGCCAGACCTCTTCCTGTCAGAGTTTCCTCCGGTCTTCAAGTGCATGGTGTAGGAAACGGTACTTTTTTCTTTTTTTTTTTAATAAACAATATCGGAAATAAAACAGATAAACATTCGAACAAGAACATATGGGGGATCCAGTAAAAATTAAAAAGTAATTAAATAAGTAAAAAAAGTTAATAAAATAAAATAAATTGTATACAGTTATACAACAATTTTACTATCATAAAAGTTACAAGTTATTTATGTTTTTTAAAAATGTTTTTAAGGCTTTTTTATTAGAGGAGATTCTCTGAAGTGATGAGTAAAGCAAAAGTAAATCAGAAGGGAATATTTTATAATTAGGTTTAAAATTAAGGAATCGTGCTTTGTGAAAGTGGAATTTTCCCATCATACAAATAAAGTCCAGGGCATCCTCTAGGTTTTTTATTTTTTTTATTTTTGCAGTGCCTCAAGGAAAAATTGCAATACATTAGTCTGTCCATCTTCATTAGTTTATCGCCTTTTTCTCATCGGTGTGATAGCTATACTACTTCATGCAATCAAATGCTGTCAGTCATCATCACTACATCTTACTGCACAATGACTACTGCTTGTTATCTGTGCCAGCCAGATGAATGGCGTTCCCTATGATCGGTCTGCATCATTTCAGCGCACTATGATGGATAAATTGCTGCCATCACAACAGTGGAAAATTCTACACCTAAGTCTACACATCAACAAAAGATAACTGCAGCCTTTAGCAGAAACCAACAGGAACACCGCATCTACATGAACCTTTGCAATCAATCTGCCATTGTTTGATGTTATAGATATCCATACATGCATTTTCTGCCACCCATCCAGGACTGTCCTTAACTTAACTAATTCACCCCACCTGGATGATCCTGTTTTTCTTTTTCACTTTTACATTAAGTTTCTTGTTTCTTGAGTTCGAGCGTCTTTACCTGATGAAGTGCTACATCGGTGACCCAGTAATTATCGTCCTTGTCAGTAGTTATTCCATGCGGCATATAGAACCTGTTCAAACAAACATTTCATTGATGCATCAAAGATACAGCAAACAGCAGTACCATGTCTACACTGCATGTGAAAACACACACACACACACACACACACACACACACACACACACACTCATAAAAAATCTGTCTACAGTGCAAATGCAGCTTCACTGATTAGAAATGGCAGAATTCCAGTCTGTAAATTGCATTCTGCCACGAACATGAATTGCAGACATGGCGCAATACCAGAATCTCATAGACTTACATATTTCTTCCTGAAGCTTGGAGCACTTTTCCTTTGACTGGATCCACCACCACGATGGTGGACTGCTGGATGGGACCCATATCTTCTGCTGGTAGATGCCATTGAAATTAAAGGAGCTGGAAGGGAAAACAACTTGATTATATCATCACAACATATTCTACATAAGCAGCATTCACCCCTTTAGAAGAATAGTTAACCCACAAATAAAAACCTGTGATAATTTCCCTACCCTCATACATTTCCAAACCTATATGATTTTTTTTTTTTACACAAAAACACTCTTTCCCACACAATGAAAATAAATGTGGATCAAAAAAGCTTGACATACTTATGATAAACATTGCACAAATGACATTTAATTCCAAGTCCTCTGAAGCCATATGAAAGCCTGAATTATAGACTTTCATTCACCTTCGAAACACAAATGAAGATGCATACACAGAACAGAGCATATTAAATATGGTCAACTGCAGCTCAACTGTGCTTGTCTGATGCATGAAAACAAACCTCATTGGTTCTTGTGGACGCTCAAATGTGCTTGCCTGACATGCAAGAAGAAATCTCACAGGTTTTAAAGCTTCAAGCCAGTGCAGTTGAGCTTCCACTTCCCATATTTGATGTGCTCTATATGTGTGTTGATCAGTGTTTATATGTGAATAAAGGAATAAATGAAATCTGTTCAACAAATAAAGAAATCACATCAGAAGATTTGGATTAAACTGCTTGATTATATATACAATATCCTTATTAAAGCTTGAAAATTTTAGCTTGCATGGACTTTCAATGGACGGACAAAAATGAATGAGAATATTCATTCATTTAAAAATATTTTTAAAGATGAACAAAATTATCATGGGTTTGAATGACGACAATTTTTGACAATTTTCTTTTTTGGGTGAACTATTCTTTTAAGCTACAGTACACAATGCAGTGGTACCACTGTCTTTAAATAACCTTTCATCACACAGTATCATTGTTCAGAGTCAGACAATGACAACTTCATGAGCAAAAAGTCAGTGTTCTTTTTTTTTCTCTGAGCTTCTAGTTGAGAAAATCTTAAATGTATGGAGTGGGTTTATATTCCACAACGTACTTAATTCCCCATATGTGATCTCCTCTGTGGAAGACGATCAGGTCACCGTTAGAGTTGAGAGCCAGACCAGACACCTGTCCCAGCTGCAGCTCTGCCTCGGGCCAGTCTGACACCTCCACCAGATGAGCACCTGCACACACACACACACACCAAATACACTGACGTAAGTCAATCTGTACTCGACTTCTGTATGTGAACACTTCATGAGCTGAACTCTAGTGGGAAATGAGGAATTAATCTGGTTTGCTGAGTGCTAAAAACTTTATGTTGTATGTTTGGAATGTCATATCATCTCCTATACGAGGTGTACTATATGTTGTCCTCGCGGGCTGCACGCACACACAGCGTAGCCTGATTGACAAACAAATGGACCTGTGTGATTCAGTCTGAACAATCCTTCACTGAACAAACTCACAAACTTAATCAACATCTGACCACTAACTGAACTCCAAAATATCAACAACTTGTTCTGGGTGAAAATGACAAACCTTCTTTAAGCTCAGGCTGTCGTGTCATATAGATTAGACTAGTTTTCCCTGAAGGGGTTAAGAAAATTCAACATTTACAGACATTTGTGATATATACTGTATATATATATATTTGCTGCAATGTTTGGCAAACATTTAACAGAAGTATTTGCCAGAACACTATACTTTTATAAGTATGAAAAAAGTGTGAGAGTGCTCCATTCTGAACACAAAGCTTTCAGTGACACAAGTATCTATTGTAGGTATTTGTACACTTAAGAAACACTTCATGGATAAATGCCTTCGCACTATGTTAAATAAAATATTTGTTTGATTTCAAACTATAAAACTATGGATCGTGTCTGGAGGTCAAACATGTCAAAATCCAACGTCAATAACTATATCAGTCTTTTATTCGATACCTGTGTGAACTTAAGGGTCACTGTAAATGAGTACTGTAGCTCTTTTCACATTTGCACAGTTGATACATCTCAGGAATTTTGAAAAACATTTAAATATGTTTACATATGTTTACAGTAAAGTGAAAGCAATGCATTAAGTGTGACTAACAATTGTTACAGATTTGCAAAAGCCTGTGGATACATATTATGTGTGGAATTTATGTAAATTATAACATACCTTAGATTAAGATAATTATAAAAACTACCCCCTAAAAGAGAACTTTTCATATTTTAGAATTGAACAAAACACTAAACCAATAGTTTTATGTGGAAGCATCCATAGTAATCTGTTGTTTTATTCCAGCGCGTCATTGAGTCCGATATGCATTTTGCTTTTTCGCGCTCAGTGTGGAAAGTCCTTTAGACAAGAAATGAGTGATACACTGTTTATAAATCAAGCTGTTCAGGTATTAGATCTGGTTAATTAGGATAAGTTTCAAATGACAGCACAAGTGCACTGATGAATGACACTCTTTCATTATAACAGCTCCCAAAGCATTAAGTGAAAGACGTCCCAAATAAACTGATTCATGAAATGCATATGACTTGGTTTTGAATGAGGACAAGAGCAATGACAAACTATCCAACAATAATGCAAGATTACATATATTAATTCTGCACATTCACTAATAAACCTTAACACAAAACACATGCATATTAAATGAAACACTGTTTGCATTATGTATATTTCCACCACTGTCTGACCCACAACAATAGAAAAAGTAAATTAAAAAGAAAAATCACACTTACATAAGTATTCAGACCCTTTGCCATAACACTTTAAATTTAGATAAGGTGCATCCCATTTCTCTGGATCATCTCTATTGATTCTGCACATTGACTGGAGTCCATCTGTGGCACATTCAACTGTTTGCACACGGTTTGAAAATGAACACGCCTGTATATATAATGTCTAATAGCTGAAAAGACACAACCAAGTGTGCTTCTCAAAGCTGCATCCTAGTAAAGCTGTGTCCTTCCCAGTCCAGTCCTTCTGAGGCCTCCAGGCAACACATCTTCTCAGCATTTAATGCTAGAATGAGACGCTCTAATAAGTCCACTTGTTACGTCTTAAAAATGTTCACCTCTACAGTCGAGCAGTGAAAATACTAGGGCTGCCCTCGACTAAAGATTTTTCTGGTTGACTAGTAGTCGTTCATTTTAAGCATTAGTCAACTAATCGCACGTTTATTAATAAACCATTTAATTCATAATAATGAGCCTTTAATTGCCTAAATAAGCGCTCAAGCGTTATGATTACGGATGAGTCAGGAAAAACAGCAAGGAGGCTGCATTAACATTTTAATTTATTGATAAACTAGTGCTTTCTTTGTTGTCGGCTTAAAAGATGAAGTTAGAGACACTGACTCTGCCTGTATGCACGCACAGCAGTGAACACACACATACACCCGGAGCAGTGGGCAGCCATTTATGCTGCGGCGCTCGGGGGGCAGTTGCTCAAGGACACCTCAGTCGTGGTATTGAGGGTGGAGAGAGCGCTGTACATTCACTTCCCCCACCTACAATCCCTGCCGGTCCTGAGACTCGAACTCGCAACCTTAGGGTTATGAGTCTGACTCTCTAACCATTAGGCCACGACTTCCCACAAAATGAAATGGAAAAAAGACAAAAAAAAAAAAGAGTAGGTAATACACTTGTTTCTTTCTTATATTTGTTTATTTTTTGCATCGGTTCTTATAACAACAAAGAAAATAAAAAATAGCTACATTGTGATTATTAATCTAATAATGATTATTAAGAAAGAAAAGTGGGGGAACGATGTAATGTTGCTGAGTGATTTTGCTTTTGGAACCTTCAGAAAACTTTAAATTAGTTTTTTTCTAAAATTTACTTTGTTGACTCCATCAATTTCAAACTGATGTAGCTCAGTCCTTTTTCGTCTGATTCCAACAAATCATACATAATTTTGAGAGTCTTTTAATAGACAATGTAAAAATAAAAATAACTAATTTTTGAAAATTTGCTCATTTTGCCAGTACAGGTCACATATGTATTATTCTTATCTGTATGTATTTTAGGAGCAGGCGAGCGCCTCCATCTTTCCTGCAGTTAGCGCTATACTGTTCAGCTTCCACACTCCACACAGACTCTTCAACAGCGCACATTTTTCTAGGGTAACATTAGATTGCGGCCATGTGAAGTTGCTTCTACTAACCTATTTCAGATGATAAGCCATAAATGATAGACGAGCGTTTGGATGTCCTGCCCAATGTACCGTATTACCACACAGACCAGCCGTTAACGATCTGTCCGTCACAGACTGCCTGATCTCACCCCTTCCTGTGGATTTTTTTTCCCCCCACTAAGTGACTAATACAATTTTGGTCGACTAAGCCTCTTCTTGTCGACTAACGGTTAGTCGACTATTAGGGGGCAGTCCTAGAAAATACTATTAAAAATATATTTTGAAAAAAAAAAACTTCTTTATACTATCTGACTTTATATTAATGCAATACAGTAAATGACAGCCATGTGTGGTCTCAACACAACAAATGAAAACAAGGCATTCATCTCCAAAAACATTTTTTGTCTGGCATTTCATCAAGAACTCGACGGAGCGAAGTGCTGCCTTATTTTTCTTTTTCGTGAATTGGAATATGTACAAAGGATTGTGGGTGTTTCAAGGACGGAAGAACTTAAAATATGCCTTTAAACTATGCCAAGTGAAGGATGTGAAACAAAGGCTGCCCTCCCAAGGACCCTTCAAACTGAGATGGCCTTCGACGGTGCATGTTGACGTGACTGCCGAGCTATGCAGCGTTAATTAGGATGAAGCCTTCTGACTGAGAACACAATACCTCCCCAGCAGTGAAATGTGGAAAGCACTGTCAGTTCGGAAGCAAGGCTGAACTTTTGCCTGAACAAGGCAAAATATAAAGATATTCTAAATGAAAAATGGGTCCAGAACAGAGCTTGGTAGTAACTGATTACATGCAATCTGGATTATGTAATCAGATTCCAAAAATTAAGTACTTGTAACTACATTAAATAAAAAATTTAAATACTCATAATCAGACCACAGTTACTTTTTTATTGATTACATGATTACATCCCAGACAGCAACATAGTTTTGGCCCAGATCCAGCCCACATCTGGCCCGTGTGAAATCCATGCGGGCCAGATGTGGGCCGGATCTGGGCCGACACTGCTTGCTGTCTGGGATATTATTCACACAATGGCAATAGATTATTCATAATTTATTGATTCTCCCTAATTCCACTTCTCATCTTTTAAGTATTCCTTTCTAAAACAGCCTTCTTATATACAGTCAGAAAGACTTCCAGTTTTTGTTGAATGTTCTCACAGAGATCAGTCATTAGTCAGGTGACTACAAAACATTTGACCACTGATTTATAAAAATCATTTCAGTTTAAAGAAGTGTTTGACCATTGCTTCAACTACTGAAGAATACATTAATTTTTATTTGAATTATCACTCAGTAGGTTATTTAACCATCCATCACTGTCTTTGTAAAGCTTTTGTCTTTTAAACACATACGGCTGCCCACTGATGCTCACCAAACAACCTGACAGAGTTTGAAAGGATCTAAACAGAAAAATGGCAGAAAATCTCCAAATCTAGGTGTGCAGATCTTGCCACCCCATACCAAAAAAGACTTGAAGCCGTAATTGCCGCGAAGTAGAGATGAGAGTCTGAATACTTATGCAACATGAAAATGTGAAAAATGAATGGTCTGAATATTTTCTGAATTACTTGTATACACGATTGTATACGCCTGACAAACTTTCTCTTCAAAACCGACCAAAAATAACTCATCTTGCTTGCAGGGGTGATTTTTTTGACTAAAAAGATGAAAGCTTTTAATGCATCTTGAAATCTATTCTGTAGGAAATTCTCATGTTCCATATTAGAGAATTATTAAAACCACATGCTATAATATTACACGCTAAGGAAACACTCAAAGTATAAATGACAGTAGTGAGATGGGTGGAAACAGGCTTCAAATGGAAAACAAATGGATACGTGGGAGACAAACTCTCAGTGTCTCAGTCAAGGCCTATGTGTTGAAAGCTCAACGTCCACACAGCACTGGATACATTTATGTCCTTGCTTTTTGTTGGGGTAAAAAAACGAGGCCGAAACCCACCTGGTTGGTCCCTCTGAGCCGCCCCTGAGGTCGGCTGTCTGCCGGGTACAGTCCTGCTCCTTGAGGGGCTGACAGTGGACTCTAACTGGTGAAACTTGTGCACTCTGTCCCTCACCAGAATTGCATCCTCTTTTGTTTTGTAGCCTAAACGTGGCCAGCCCAGGTCTTTTTTTTGCATTATGCTATCAATCTCTGCCATCAGACGTGTCTGGGCTCGGGCCACCTCTGCGGGGCTGTACTTATGCATGTGGACAACATCCTCCCTCTCCCCCAGCAGTTTAGAGAGAAGGGAATAGAGGTCACCTGCACAAGAGGAAACAGAGGAGAAGCGGAAAGACAAAAGAGGAATGGTGGCGTGAATAGAAAAGTGAGAAAGTCATTGGAGTGGAGGAAAGGAGGCTGTGCTGGTGGTGTTATATGTATTTGATATACTGTGTTATTTTTGTCTGTCCTTTACAATTGTTGCTTAGCAGATTGTATGCCATGCCCAAGTGAGATCTTGTGTAATCGGCAGACAGTGCAACATAAACAGCGTTTTATTTAATCGCATCTATTCTGATAATGCTGACTGGCTGTTTTAGTGTTCTGGCATCCTCACTGGCATGCAAAATAAAAAGGCTGCACATCATTTATCAAGCCTGAAAAGGTTATATCCAAATTTGAAACTTATGTCATGCCCATCTACAGGGTATCTGCAGTAGTGCTGTCAAAAGTTCCAGTCAGTATGTCAATTTCCCGCTAACATTTGAGCGCTGTTGAGTGGATTCTCAAACAGCGCTGATTGGCCATTGTGTTCAAACGCTCAACAGATATGACTGTGATTGGCTACAATGATCATCTTATTTATTAACTTGCTGATTAATAGAATAGCAATGAGGTTGCAACTGCTTGTGGGAGATGGAATGAAATTTCCTCAGATTACCTGAAAGAACTGATGATTAGAATGTCAAAGATCTGCAGATGAAAGATTCTTTGACGAAAGAAAAACAATTATTTGATGTATGTTTTCATGAACAGTTTGAGATTTCTAAGTGACCCCAAACTTTCAGAACATGAGCAGATCCCTACCTGACAGTAAACTAACAAGTTTAGTGTGCTGAACCAGACTCCGGTGTCTCGTAGATCAGTGACATTGGATAAGTATCAATGACCGTCTTTCTCTAAGGCCTGGTGAAATATTCTATCAAACAGAAACCTCTAATAGTCCTAACAGGGTACTTTCGTAGATGATATTCTGGCTTTGTACAGTAGGTCCATCTTATGGTGACTTTACCTTTGAAGTGCCCCTATTATGGATTTCTGAAAATGACCTTTCATGCAGTGTGTAACACAGTGAATGAAAACATCCTGAATGGTTTAAATCTGAAAGTGCACCGTGTGTAAAGTTATTGTCTCTCAAAAGAAAGAGTCGACTCTGAATCATTGAAACGAGTCGTTTTTAAAACGAATCCCAAGCCGTTTCATGTTGATGTCAACATGAAACATTAGCATACTGACCGCCCACTTTTCATTTTGGTCTGAATGAAAATGCAAATTCATTCCTTGCCACTAGGTGACGCTTTTGCAGCGGTAAAAACAGCTGTTTCCCCGGTAACGCTGTACACAAAGCAGCACTGCGCTCACAAACACTGCTTTATCAGGCATTACAGGCGAGATGAAATGAAAATGAGACCAATCGGACCAATCACCGCAGATTAGCGTCACGTAAAGGAGGGGTTTGGAAAAATGAATCGTTGAGTGAGTAAGGTAAAAATAACTGCATATTATAAGACAATGAAAGTGTTTTTTTGACCTTGCATGCATGTCAACCTGTTGTTGGGGACTCCCAAAACCAAAATATGAACGTTTCATTACCCATAATAGGGGCACTTTAATGTGTCTTTGTTTTTGGCATTTCTCCCTTGCACTCCCAAACAGTCCTTCTTTAGCACAGAACCAGCATTTACCGGCACCCCTGATAAATTCCTTCCACTTTATGATCAATGTTGTTTAATTCTCTATATACCAGGTCCTTCTCTTTAAAGTCTGGCTTCTGTCACACACAAAGGGCTCTGTAATCATAAGTAAATCCTTAAAGCATTGCCCAGGTTTCTTTACCATTGTTCTCAACTGTTCTTCTAATGACTCCTTAGCATTTCATGATGAACTTGAGCCGGTTCGGAGCTGAATAGTTTTTCTGCCATTTTTCTGTGAATTGGGATTGTGTGCAAAGGATTGTGGGTGATTAGAGGATGAGAAGGAAACACCTAATGCACCCTTCAAAACACCATTGTGTTGTGCCTCTGTGTAGGCTCTAGAAACACTCATCCAATCTGTTCAGCCTGGGCTTTAACAGCACTTTAATTGAGAAAAGCTCTTTTCATTACAAGGCAATTGTAAAATGCCTTCTGCTGCTATATGAGATTTAGTGCGACCGTGATGCTTTTTAATAAAGTGCCGGTTGATGTTTTGTTTTACCTGACGATGTGATGTCACCGCACAACGCACTCTGTTGGCAATTTCATTTCACCAGCTCAAAATAAAATCCACTCTGATTTTCCATAACCAAATAAGCATTAACAAATGAGATTTTACACTAATTTAGAAAGATTACTGGTCAAATATATACATATATATATATATATATATATATATACACACGTTAAGGGCCAACAGTGTAGTTAGCAGCAAGGCCCTTCTCTAACTGCCAGTGGTGAAATGTTTGATAAATTTCCACTGAATCTTGGACATTAACACAAATAAATCCAGATAAGTCTTCTAAGACAACTGCCAGACACCTCCTACAGGGCAAGAAGAAGAAGATCCCATTACCACCGGAAAAGATTCCTCATTGGTCCAAATGTTGTTTTTTATTAACTAATGGCCTTTCAATCCATCTTAACTCACGCCAAGGTTCAGGTCAGAGGCCATAAAAAAAACTTCAAGATGCAGCAAGGTATTTTACTGGCCATGCAACAGCTGTGGCTTAAACAAATATAGCCAAGTCTCTACACATTTCTTTACACAAACTGTATACAATCCTTGAACAATTCCAATCCAACAAAAACATACTTATTTAGAGAAATAAGTATTATTAATGACAGCTGTCTGTAGTACAACAATCCATACAAAGAAAGCATGCATGATAGGTCCACCTTTTTCAATCATGTGTGGACTCTATGCATTTAAAACTTTACTTTACTTTACAATGCCAAAAGTGTTGTGGAGGTGGTTTGGGAAGTGAGTCACTTCTGGCAAAACACAGTCATTGTTCTTGGCCTGGCTCCACAGGGAGATGCTAATACATAATATTCATAAATCTATTCTGTAAAAAAGCATTAAAATACCACAATATGGAAAAGACCAAGTCAGCATTATACACAGTCATTTCATTAGCGTAAGCCCTATTCGGACGGGACTAGTTTTACAGGGGGTCTTTAGAAAAATTTGTGTTTCACAGACGTACTTGGTGATTTTAATCCCGTCCGAATCTGCCACGTCTGTTTTTTTTTTTCTCACACAACCTCTGTAATAATTCCAGAGCAAATTATCTACTGTTTTTCAGCAAACTCAGAGATCCTCTGAGAAAACTAATCCCGTCCGAATGCGATGTCTGTGATTGCCGGTGAGATTTTTTTTCAAAACACGTTTCCTTGTGTGTTTTGGCCAACGTGAATTACCGTAGACGCTCTTACCGCACTCATGTTTGATATATTTGCCTCCCGTCAAAGAAATAGAAAAACAAAAACAATAATAAAATCAAGAGCCAGATCACATAAACCATTCAGACTGGCTATTGTAATATCAGCGTCAGGTAAAATTACTTGCGTTCATTTCTGCACTCAATTACATAATGTTTTAATTACATATGCACCTTTATGAAAATTAAATTTTTTTTTTTTTTACTACAAATAAATAACTAAAGTAAAACTAAAGCAACCACACATTAACATGGTTTTGCTATACTAGCCAATGAGCTTCACCATGGTATTTGTAGTAAAACTGTTATACTAATGGTAATCAATCCGAATGACACGCGTGATCTCTGAAACGCCCAGATGTACAAAACAGCCCCTCCCACCTCTGTAATAAACACGGAGATGTTAGTCCTGTCCGAATTGGTAAATGAAAATCGCAGACGTCAGGTGATAAGAATCGAAACTCAAGCCTAGCCTTCTACTAGGAAGGGGTATACATTTGTTATGAAGCTAAATAGAAGGATAGGATAAAATTTTGCAAAAATGAGATGCTAAAACTGTTTTTAATTCATGCAGAGAAATCTCTGAGATGTACCAGTGAGCTCTCAGCGGGTTCGAGATGTGTAAATGGGTCATGATGACATATTATTTTTTAATATATGATTATTTTCCCTGAGGTCAAGTTATGGTGATAATTCCCCAAAACAGTGTTAACTTAAAAATGACCATTTTAAACCTTGTCTTTGATGATGTGAATGAAACATTTGCTCTACTTTAACACTACTGCCCACTGCTGGCATTGCATCAACACCTCCCACCATACACATTAACAACTGTTGGTAAATGGCAAAACACTTCAAATGCAGTCTTATGTTTGAATTGTGGTGGATTAGTAGTTAACTGTTCACCTGTGTAACTGATGAAAAACAGGGTTTTGGTGATAACATATCTAATAAACTATCGGTATAAATACACGTTGTTCCTGAAGTTATGTCGTTGGTGCTTTCACAATCAAACAGTTGCAGAATTAACTTACAAGCTAAACGATGAAAGAAAACATGATTTTTATGTCATGACCCCTTTAAAACAAATCTTCAATAAACAAACATGTCAACGCACACAGCTGAATTTCATTGACAGCTAGATGGAGTAGTAAATGATGGTGGTTTTTTGTTTGGTTTCCATAATATCCCTTTCTTTGAAGTTACTCATGTCACTAATAAACCATATAATGTGTGAAGTGTTTAACATTTTATCAAGCCTCATGCCAATCAAAACCTGTTTGATTTTTTTGTTCCATTTGGACATCTACCTTATCTGACACACTCATGTCTATGAGCATCTATATTTATGAGTTGTACTACAGTTGTACTATTAAACCACTGTGTTTTTCACAATAAAAGAATGTCATTCAGCCACCGTGTCTGTCAAATGAGATTTGTAATGGTTTTCCAGCAGTGATTGTGTGTTTTAGTCTTGATTATCTCTGTAATCTGAAAGTATTTTTAAACATCTTACCCTGATCCAGAACATCCTCTTCTCTCTTGGGCTCCTGCAGCTCCACAACATCTGTGGAAATCAAGAAAGAAATAAGAAAAAAACAACAACAAAATCAAGTATATTTAATTACGAAATATTAACTGGATTCTGGTTTCACTGGATTATCCCTAAAAGTAATACATTCATCCCATGGTATAAGACTTCAGTCATACTGCCCACTCATAGTGTAAAATCTTCAACCGTCTATTTTTGGATGGTACCTTTATGAGGAGCTGACTCATGCTTCATGGACATCATATGGTCTGGACTGACTGGGATGGGAATATTGGCCTCAGAAGGGATGTTTCGGAACAGCTCACTACTGCCGTCATCTCTGCAGTTCATGTAAGGCACACCACGGCTGTTGTCCATGTAGTACATGATGTAGAAGTTACACATCTCATCATTGGAGGTGCCTCTGTAAGGAAGGAAACAATGACACATGAACAAACTACTAGCACAAAATGACAAATTACAGCGCCAAAGCTGCAAGTAAACTACGAATAACCAACCAAACTGATTTCGGCTCAATTGACACACCCACAGACTCTCTCAAAACTGCATAATCCTGTTGGGTTTCCACTGTTTTTGCGGCTTAATTAGTAAAGGAGATTTTGGTTTGTTCTCAGGCGCACCCCTAAATATCAAGAAAAAAGTCAACTGTTCCTGGTTGTTTTACACGTAGATCAGATGGCACTTTGGTCAGAAACAACAAAAACACTTGCAGTGTTTGCAAACTTTATTTTTGCATTGTTGCATTATGCAATGCTTACTCCCATTACAAAACCAATGAATAAAATGTCCCACCCATTCTTTTTTCACTCAGACTTTCATCACAATAAAGAAATTGTGCACAACTACACGATTTTGGTAAAAAAAAAAAAAATTGTCATTTTAATTCTAATTGCGATTTTTTTCTGATAATTTTTTTTTAATGTCTTGTATGGTGCACAATTTGGCCAAAAATCCTGTGATTATATAACAATATGACTATAAAATAATAACACCAATAATAGTAATTTTATTTTACAGTACAACTTTATTATTACGATAACAATATTTAATTTAATCACTTTTAAATGTGTAACCATTGAGGTTTGGTGCGGAAACTGCAGAGAGCCTTTAAAAGTGACGTATCATGAAAATCTGACTTTTCCAGGTTTTAAGGGCTATAATCAGGTCCCCAGTGCATCTACCAACCAAGGAAATGTGAAAAAGATTAACCCAGTAACTTTGTTTTGGTAAGCCTTTTTCTGCAAGCGTCTGAAAAAACGAGCACGTCTGATTTCGCTCCCCTTGTGACATTGCAAAGGGATCTCATTATAATATTACCGCACCTTAATCTGTAAGTTTACACCCGCTGCGCCGTCATTTTCATTTCGCAAGCGACAACAGTGTAACCTTACCAGTTCTAATGGAATGGCGAAAGTTTGGGCAAAACATGCTAACTGTTCTGCCTTCTGCTGCACAGATGAGCACAGAACACTGTTTAGAGTCCCAGCCTCAGAGGACACAAGAGCAGAGGATTTATTGATTAATTTATTGTATATTGCTGCTGCCACACAGATCTAAAAATAAACATGTGACATAACTGACTGTTTTTGTAACTCGTGTGTGTTTTTAACGTAAACTTGTGTGTGAATGAGAACTCACATGCTGTGACAGCCGCTTTCTGTCCGTGTGCACTCAGAAAACCGTATATCAGAAGTTCAAACTAATATGGTTTAAAACGCATGATTTCAGCATGATAAACATGTTCCACAAAAATATTAAGCAGCAAAACTGTTTTTAACACTGATAATAATGAGAAATGTTTCTTGAGCAGCAAACCAGCATATTAGAATGATTTCTGAAGGATTATATGACACTGAAACTTCTCTTTGTAAACAACAGCAGACTTATAAATGTTTCTAATGATGAATGTTGCATTCCCAAATGCAAATTAAAGCGGCTCAAACCAAGCGCAGCTAGCACTAACAGTAAATCGAAACTAAAAACAGTACTGTAACAGCAGACATGTAGCGCATCACTGCAGCCTATTATATAATTACATCACAACCGCTGCAAATTTGATTATAATTAGTCATACAGCAAATTTTGCATGGCACATTACATCCTTCAGATCTGCATCATGTTTTGTGAACATTTGATATTTTGGTGAGTAATATAATAAAAAGGCCACATCCATAACTATTAAAAGTGCTGGGAAAACCCTGCCAGAGCTTCATGCTTCATCCCTAATTAGTTAATATGTAAAAATATTAAATAAGATTCCAACATGTCTGTTGCTTGAACACCTAATTACACTTCTCATGGGGTGCACTTACTTTTTCACAGCGCTGTATGTATAATGGGACCAAGCATCTGCAATGCATTTATATATGTGTACTTCTGTACATATGTCTCTGGCATAAGTGGGCAGTTCTTGATGCCAAAGACTAGACTGTGGACTTGAGTTGGGTGCGTGGGCGAGAGCGCTGGGCTTCCTGGGAGATGCGTCAATGCACGATTATGTGCTCTCCCTATCTCCATGGTAACAGGAACGGCAGGGCAGAGGCGCACATACGTTCAAGGAGTCACGCTCAAATGGAATATGATGAAACACAAAGCCAATCTACTGCGTGTGTTTAATCACTCTTTAAACACCACACAGAAACACAGTCACCACCTGTCTCACAGTGTCACTCTATCAGATGGACATAGTAAGAGAGATGGTCAGAGACACAATGACACCAATCCAACACCATGCAAACACAGTGAAAGGGAGAAGCTGGAAATGTCAACTGCATGCACAACATCACCTCTCATCTAACACACTTACTGCCACAGTAACTCTACATAGGAATAAATGAACAAAAAAAAAAGGTGAACTCTCCCATAGGAAATCTGACATCGGTTACACGTTTAAACAATGCTATTAGGCATTACAAAACAGTAAGAGTCTAATTAAAACAGCAACACAATAAGAATCAATGATTGGCCAGAACACGGACTTACCCGATTTGGGTAATAGTGGTTCGTCCTTCTCCTGTGAACACACAACGAGCTGCCAGTATGTCTCCATTTCTTACATCTATGGTGTTGGTGACTGGATAAAAAGCCTAAACACAAGTGAAGTTTAAAAGTTAGCTTAAAAAAAAAAAAAAAAACCCGGAAATTGACATTGTCACCCTCATGTCGATCCAAACCCATAAGGCTTTCATTCCTCTTCAAAACACAAGTCACACACTTTTAATGAAACCTTTCGGCTCGTAATTGAAAGTAAGTCAAGGTAACCAAAACTTTCAAGCTTCAAAACGTTCATGAAGACATTGTAAAATTAATCCATACAATTCTGAATAGACACGATCACTTAATGAATAAGGATGTAACGATTCCTTCAACTCACGATTCGATTTGCGATTTTGATTTCACCATTAATTTTTTTTTAACAAAATGAGATTGAAGACATTATACAGTAAATGAGAAGGTGTCCTTTTATTAGGCTATTGCTGCACGCTTCTTTGTGAAATTGAAATAACAAAACTAAATTGAAATTTTAAAACAAACCCCAAATCAAATAAGCAAGTTACACAAATAAAATAAATCTCTTCATATAAACAAACTAAGGCTTTGTCTTTGCTCTTTCCATTTAAAATGAGAGGCAACCACTGCGTTTTAATCTTCATCCAAACAAATATGCAGCGTACATGCAGCATGAGCAGTTTTTAATCTAAATTAGACTGTATAATTTTGAAATTTGAAGCAAAAACAGAATGGTCTGACTTTAGTTTTGTGAAACTATACATAAAACACATCTGAACGAAACAGCAGACGAGCTGAATGAGACGCAGAGTCACTCTCTGCCAGCAGATGGTGCTTATGAACAACAGGCTACAGTGTTTCCTTGGTTACCGCTGTAAACTTAAGCTGTGCTAATGAACATTAATATGCATCATTCAGAGGCAAGATGAAAAGAAAATACCACGTAACCTTTTCTAACGACAGTCAGTTCCCCTCAGAGACACATTCATATAAACTCCTACTATTTCAATTGACCTATCGGTAAGCCCCTCCCCTCGAATGCAGATGAGCCAATGGCAGTCGAGTATCAGTTGCACAGGGAGTGGAACTCGGACATCTCTAGGTTTCAGCGCCATAGAGAAACATTGAAAGATCCGAAGCTCGCATCGGTTTGATGGTGTTTATGCTACAAAAAAATGGAAAAACGATGTGCATGTGGTACTTGTAACACTGATTCCAGGTATCCTGAGAGGATGGGCAATATAATTTATATTATTACTGTACATTTCCTGAATCCAAACAAAACAGAGCAAAATGTCCCTAAGCATTCAACCCCAATGAAGACAAAAACGTTCATTTTCTGGTTGTCATACACTCATCAAGTTACAATTTTCATCTGCTCAAGCAGAACTTTAATGTTATATTGTGCTTTAGCAAGGTATCTCTGGCTAAAACTAGCTTACGTTAAAGTTAGTGAGTCCATGCTAATGTACAAACTTAAAAAGCCGACTGTTCTCGCGTCTTGTACAGTGTAGGTCAAAAACACACAAACGAAGGTCTCTTCATATTAAACTGGTTAAATGTACATTAATTTAATCGTACGATACATGAAGTGTTGATCCGCGATCGTGATGACCGACCATAATGAGACTTCTCCAGCCTACATTGTGATCTGTAAACCCTCACTTCGAGTTTTCAACCGGCTCAGTTAATCGTTACATCCCTATTAATGAAGAGAGCAAACAGAAGATCCAACGTGCTTGCTTGTCAAGAAATATCTTCATTTGTGTTTCAAAGACGAACAAAAGTCCAATCTGTTTGCAAATGACAAGAGGGTGAGTAAATGACAGAATTTTCTTTTTTTTTTTCGGTGAACTAAACCTTTGACATTAAAGGAGACCTATTATGCCCCTTTTTACAGGATGTAATATACACAGTAAGTCTCAGGTGTGCCCAGAATGTGTCTGTGAAGTTTCAGCTCAAAATACCCCACAGATCATTTATTAAATCATTTTGAAAATGCCTATTTTGAGTGGAAGCAGAAACAGGCTGTTTTCATGTATGCATCTTTAAATGCAAATGAGCTGCTGCTCCCCGCCCCCTTTTCCAGAATAGAGCTGTGCTTTTATAGCTCGTTCCTCAGATACTCTGCTAAAAACATCTGTTTGGTTTTGATTATCGTGTCTATCGCGCTGAAATCATGCATTTTAAAGCCATATCAATTTAAACTTCTGATATTCGGTTTACTGAGCACACACATCTGAAGAGATCTCTGCTAATACGGCAGTGTCCGTTAACAGTCGTGGGCAGGGCCTGTAAAACCTGACATCACATTTTACAGATTCTACGAACGGCTCTTTCTGAGACACTGATTTAGATTTTTTGGGGATTAAAAAAAAAAGGAGCAGGTGGATTTTTATCATTATAGGGTGGTTATGTACACACACTACCAACACACATTTATGTTCAATCAACATGTAAAAGTGAATTTTGCATAATAGGTGCCCTTTAATATATTTGCAGGCTATTCACATCACCACTCATTTGCAAAGTTCTACGCATCTCTGCTTACTGCATGTTTATGCATTATATACCTTGAGTACAATTCCAATCCAAAACCCAATTATTTTACAGTACACAGTATGGCACCAGCAATGCCAAGGTCATGGGTTTCATTCCCAGGGAATGCATGAAAATGTATGGATTTAGTGCAATCTAAGTTGCTTTAGGTAAAATCATCTGCCAAATGTAAATGTGTAAATGTTGTCTTTAAAATATCACATTTAATCATTCTCTTACAGTATACATGGGCCAATATACTGCTTTTACATCTTTAGAATGGGGACCATTGCAAGAGTCCCTTGGCATTGAAAAGTTAAAAAATTAAACCTTGATTAGTTGATTCAGGTACATTAGAGTTGGCACTGTACAGCAGTACTACACAGTCAAGTGGCTCTCCAGAAGCAGCAGTTGTCTAAACAAGAAAAGCATGCTGGACTCTAGTAATGCATATTGTGCACATATGTGTGCACTCTACATGTATGCATGCATTGGATATTGTGCTTACTGGAAATTGCGCTTACTGATACCTTTGTAAATAACTTAAACAGAGTGGAAACAGGTCTGACAGCAGGCAAAACATAAAACACTGAAGGGTCATTAACATGACTGACAACTCTTATCAGAGACAAATGATGCATTAACTTCCCTCTATAGATGCCACGTATTAATCATACTCGATCAGGCAGAGTGGACACGTTTAGACATACTTGTGGCAACAGTGGAGACTGGCGACCAATCTGAGTCCACCGTCCATTTCGAACCCTGTACCCACTCACAACTTTACCTGAAGAACAAGACACACAACAAGATCAAGATACACTGCCGTTCAAAAGTTTGGGATCAGTAAGATTTGTTATGTTTTTTAATGGAGTCTCTTCTGCTCATCAAGGCTGTATTTATTCGATCAAAAATACAGAAAAAAACTGTAATATTTTGAAATTTCTAATATTGGTTTCCTATTTTAATATACTTTAAAATAGAATTTATTTCTGTGATGTAAAGCTGATTTTTCAGCATCATTTCTCCAGTCTTCAGTGTCACATAATCCTTCAGAAATCATTCTAATATGCTGATTTATGAGTGTTGAAACTGTTGTGCTGCTTAATATTGTTTTTTGAAACCTGTGATACTTTTTTCTTTGATTCTTTGATGAATACAAATTTTAAAAGAACAGCATTTATTTAAAGCTGCAGTCCGTAAGTTTTGCCTCTTTGTCACCATCTCTGTTTGAAAACCTGGAATTGCAGCAGCTCCAGCACAGATGAATCTAATGTTCTGAGGTGAATGTGTGGCTGTCAGGTGTGGATGTTTATTGTTATTCGCAATCACAGATTCTAGCCTACTTCTTGGAATATGTGACCCAAATAAGAATTTTCACCATATGTTTCCATCTGAACAAATAAGTAACAAGTCTGCCAGCTATGTTCTGACCAACTGAGGAAAAAATAATTACAATAAATCGCGCTACCAATGGTGATTAAATCTAACAATCGGTTAGCTAACATCACATCAAACCGTGCAAATTATTATTATTGTTATACTTTATTCTCAAATTATTAATGTCAACAACATCAGCATTGCGTGACAATGAGTATAGTGTGTATATTTCAATTTCTGTACAGTCTAATATCTAATTGTCATACCATTCGAATTTCATATTAAGAAATTCTTTAAACCCATGCAGCAAACTATGCTCCCTTCGAAATGGTTTTCTTTAAAATACAAATCTTGTGTAATCCCATGTAGGCTATCTGTAATCAGAAGCACATTTAAAACTGGAATATAATTTCATTTAATTCACATGTGTTTCATATAAACACATAATCCTTTCTGGATTACAATCCGCCATCAAAATGATGCATTTAATTATTCCAGCTGCTGTGAGAAAAGGCTATAAACGATCATCCACCAACAGGATCCTCACATGCGATAGCCTACTAGCCGGGACAACTTCTTCATGTTTACAGACGTGACGTAATGATGCAGTGCCATGATCGAATTTCCAGCAGAAACCTACCCGTACCACTCAAATTAGAAAACATTATTATAAGCTAAAAGTTGTGAATCTGTATTTTTGATCGAATAAATACAGCCTTGATGAGCAGAAGAGACTCCATTAAAAATCTTACTGATCCCAAACTTTTGAGCGGCAGTGTATGCTAGCACCATAAAATGTATACAATTTACTAAGAATAAATAAGAACTTAGTTGATGTAAATAAATGCAATAAAGCAGTATCTCACCGAGGCTGTGTGTGTGTGTCCTGAAGGCAAACGGATACATCGGGGAAGATGGGTAAGTGCAAGCTATGTCTGCATTGGTAACTGCAAACACCAAAAACATCAGACGTCATAAATGAAGATGACAAGCACTGATAACCAAAAGCTCAGACACCTTTCACAACCCCAAACGTCTGCAAGATTATAGTGCCAAACTGGAAAATAGTTGAAATGTCACAGATTGCATGTACCTTTCTTCCCAGGAGGAATGACAGTGTCCACAGACATCATCAGATATATGCCAGCAATAAAGGGCTGTCTGCACAGAGCACACAACAGTCATCACATGGAAATGAATTACAGTTAACAAAACACCACATTTTTATTGACTTCCATATTGAATTGCTTACAGATTACATCACATTTACAGTCTTAATATGTATATGAATATGTAAGGAATAATTAACAGCATCACATTATTGAAAAATAATGCACACCTTAAGTAGTAATCCCTACTCTAGTGAAATAAAAACTAAAATGTATTTGAAATACATATATTTTGTGTTAAGCATACTAAAAATAAATTTATATTTATGTGCTTAATAAAAATACCTTGTAATTTTACTTTTAACAAATTTTGTGCTAAATGCACTTTAATAGTGCAAAAGCAGTACTGAAGTCCAACAGTTTATATCAGTAAGTCTTAAGTAATGTCAATAAATGTGTTAATGGATTTGAAGTATACTTAGTATGAAATGTATTTCAAATAAATTATGGCATAAGGTTTTATTTTTACTACGGTAAACATTTCACTTTTAAATACAGCATAGCATCTTCCCTATAGGTCCTTTGTTTTTTATACGACAGTCACCATGTGAAATAAAAATAAAAAAGCTTATATTGATTGCTGATACTGCCCCCACATGATTGTAAAGCGCTTTGGGTGTATTGCAATACACAATAAAGCGCTATATAAATGCCTCATTCATTCATTCATTCATTCATTCAGTTGTAACAAAAAAGTGAGGATGTCCTAGTGGATGACTTGTTTACGTAAGTATTTTCAGTGACAAAGTGTATTGCATTCTCACCGATTTATGTACCTTTTACAAACATAACAGGCATACATTATGCTGTTTAAACTGTTTAGCCTGTGTTTTGTGGTTTCTCCACTCACATTAAAACATGCTTTAGCAGATCAATAAGAACACAATGGACGTAATGGAAACAGGCACTCTGCAGTGATATATACACAGTAGAATGACTCTATTGACCAATCAGAATCAAGGAATTGAACTAGCAATTTTTTTAAATAAAATAAACTAATGCATTGACAATAATACTGTCCTTTTCAGGTTCCATCAACACATTCATATTTTCCAAAACATGGACGTGGCCCATTTTCCAGTTGCACCTAAAAATAAGTAATTGTGCCTTTTGGCATGTGTGACATAAATTAGGACAGACATGAGCTGAACTGGAGCTGATTCAGTCGCTGTTTTTACTCATGCTCAATCAACACTTTATTTCCTTAGCATTTTCCTAACTGCAATGAGCAATGTTTGACTGTGCTTTTGGATCTTTTTTCGTCAAACTAAAGTTATAATTAACCCACAGATTCTCTGAAAGCTTGAATAGATGCTTTTTTCTCAGTGTTACAAGGTTTCAGAGAACTTAACAGCTGCTCATACATAAACCTAAACAATTTATCAACGCATTAGAAGCACAGGAAACAAGAGTTCTTGAGATAGATAGTGACTTACACTGTAAATCTATCACCACAGAAGTACTTAATTCGCAATAAATCCATATATTACCTTTGTGTGATAAACCAACCCTAATTTAAATCGTAATTCTTTGATAATCTTCCTTCAAATCTCATTTTGCAAAAAAGCTCAGTCATGTCAGGCTTAACATCATCGACTGAAGAAAATCATTCTTGTTTGGAACAACAGGAAAGTGAGTAAATGATGACAGAATTGAACAAGTAGGCTACATCTTGTGAATAAATCACAGCTATTCTTAGATCTAGTGGCGATAACTTACCGTTTGGAAGTCATTCTTAAAGTGAGTCCTGAGCAGTCTCTATGATGATCTAAAACCAAGACAAGATAAACACATTAGTCACATCTCATCACCAAAATGCTGTCAGACATTGTGCAAATACTGCTGTTTTATGTAGCAAATGGCATGCAGACAAAAAATTGTCACAATGAGAGGAGAGTGTGTAAATGTTGATGAAAACTAATGTCTCATTTAACTAATGTCATCATACATAGTCCATTTCTGATCAGCAGGCCAAGTTTAAAGCATGCTGATCAGCTCTGTACATCAGTATTTACCTCTGAAATTTTTGATATCACCATAGTGAATTTGCAGCACAAAGTAGTTGATTCTGGTGTCTCCTCCAACTTTAAAGCCAACATCTGAAAAAAAGAAAATAAAAGAGTGCAAAACAAGGTGAATTCAGTCTTTCATTGTTTTTCAGAGAAGAGGCAATTACTCATGATCACTTGTAAGTTATAACAGCACTGGCTGAACTCTGGCTGCCGTGAGAAAGAAATGATGAGGAGAAAGGAGAGCACCTTTGGGCAGTTTGGTTGGAGGAGCATTCCTGGCCCAGGCATACATGATCTTGGTCTGATCCCGACACGTCCCCAGCTCTCTCCCACAATCCCTAAACAATCCAACCAAAATATGTCAGAAATTAATCATTATTACTCATTACAACTCATGCATTTGCGATATGGTCATTTTGTGTCAACTCAACCAGAGGTCCTCAGCTAAAAATGTTGATTTTTTTTTTTTTTTTCTGGTGAAAGAAATACATAAATGGCAAAATATTAAATGCCTTGGATGAATATTTGCTGAGTAATCCACTATTTTGAAGAGAGCAGTCAAAATGACAATTTTCACCTGACATATGAAACTAAATATCAGAGAGGAGAAATGACTTTAGAAAGATGGCAGCAGCCCTGTTATTTTTACACATGGATTGGTAGGTCTATAAGTCTATAGATCTATTAGTAAAATTTGTAGACTTTAACAACCTTTGTTGCATTTTTCCTCATATGCCAATGGGGGAAAAAATGGTACAAAGCAAGCACTTTTTGTGTGTTTTTATTTACCTTAGTTTACATGCTTGTAAATCAAGAAACATTTGATCTTTTCTTTTGGTATCTTTATTTAAAGGGCCCTGTATAATTCAATTAGACAGGTATGGGGATATCTATGTGGCTCAGTGAGTAAATTTTTATACCATACACAGTTTCAGTGGTCAAAAACCAAACATAAGTCCCACATTTCATTGTTCAACCACACATTGTTATTCCTCCATGGCATTTAATAGTTTGGATTTTATCACTACATATGTGTCTTTCTTCAGGTTAATATTACTAAATCAGTCATTTTAGCTGTGGAAAGTTTCTGAAATTTGGTTGATTTGACACAGAACAACAATAGTGAAGTTATCATCTTTTTCATATGAATACAAAACTCAAATGTAGTAAATCTGACTGAATGACATCTATCATACAACTACACAGCCCTCCCCCAACTCCAGTGTCACAGAACCGGTTGGGATGCTCAAACACACATGCTGGTCTGAGCATTACAGCAGTTTTTTTTCTTTTTCTGAGAAGTGTTGGTAACACTGTATTTTTAAGGTGTCCTTGTTACACGTTATATGTACTTACTATTATAATAACAATAAATTATGCATAATTACATGCAAGTAACCCTAAACCAAACCCTATTATTACCAAATATTACTCAGTACTTAAGTGTATAATTACACTGTAACAAAGACACCTTAAAATAAAGTACCGAAGTGTTTCCCACACCATGTTCCAAAAGAATGTCCAACACATATGTTTGTGTATCTTTTTTTTTACATATATGTAATTTACAACATTCTGTCATGTTCTTATGTGTACATTTCCTCATTAACTTCTCATTCTGTCTGATAGAAAGCCTAAATGAAAGTGTGCCATGCAAGCCACGAGAAGCACCCTGCAGTATCTGCACGATGAATTTTTTATAATACATGAGTGACATTAAAGAGGGAAGCGATTGGAATATGGAAATTCACACGGTGAAGACTGAGAGCAGGGAAATGAAGCCACTGTGGTTAAAATGAGACAGACACTGTATACCTCAGATCTGTTTTAGCGTTCTCAAAAACCCTGACTTTATACCAAGAGTATATGTGCCTTTTTGATTATATTTGGGGTTACTGTTTTGAGGTTTGTTTATCAGGTAATATGGCTGCTGTACTGTATTTACTGCAATGTTTTTGAGTTAATTATATCTAATCACACAGCTCATGGAAACTGAAGAAAGGATGGGAACCAAGCCTCCATCTCCCCTCCCTTCAGGTCATCTCAGATGCTGTTGTCAAGGTGCAAATGGTTGCTGTAGAAACTGGCAGTTTTTTTACTTTTTCTCTCTCTTTCTAAAGGGAAGTGGCAGTTGTTGCGGTACTGGCCAGAAGAAAGCTCAAATAAGATTTAATGACACAATAATAATAATTAATAACTAATCATTTTGGCCACCACTGTATATATACTGTAAGTACAGAGACAAATGTCATTAAAAATGTAATGTTTCTTGTGCCCCTTGAATCACCAAAAAGAATAATAACAACAACAGAAGGTGTTTCCCGAGCACTTTTACTTTCCCACACCCATCTGTCATTGGTCTGATAAACAGATACTGCAATCCAGCCTCAAACTCACACTTCTGGTTGAACAGCTAACATGTCAAACTGCTCAAAGAGACTGATGTTCTGAAAGCACCACAAGGTCACAGGAGCTCAAGCTGACTGTGGCTTATTCATAGCTGACTACACACATAAAACACAGACAGGACTAACACTGAACAAATGAAACACTTCATCCTTAACTGTAATTACAGTCATTTGTGCAACTGTTGCATGTATGCACACACCATTCAAAAGCTTTATTTGATCATTAATACAATAAAAAAGTAATATTGGTAATTATTATTACAATATATAACAGCTTTCATCTATTTGAATATATTTTTCATATATTTTAGCTGAAAGCTGCATCATTACTCCAGTCTTCAGTGTCACATGATTCTTCAGAAATCATTCTAATATACTGATTTGCTGCTCAAGAAACATTTATTATTATTATCAATGCTGCTTGATGGGTTTTTGTGAAACAGTCATACTTGCTTAATAATTTTGTGTGTGTGTGTGTGTGTGTGTGTGTGTGTGTGTATATATATATATATATATATAGAATGATAATGTAACTAACTAACCCTCATTTTTGAATGTTAGCGTATCTGTACAATATGCATGTTCTTTTTTTTTCTTTTTGCTGGACAAAGGAAAGTATGGCAACATAAAAAAAATCAATTAAAAGAGAAAGATAAAACTTTTAAGCATTAAAGATCCTCCAATCACTCTCGTTCTCAACGTGACTCACCAGTATCCCTGGGAGGCATAAGGGGTTTTGCAGCCATATAAAATCATGTGGTGGGCTGTGTCCATAGTGGCATGGGGAACAAAGTCCACTGAGAAGAGAAAAGAAAAGTGTTTTAAAGTCAGGAATCTTAACATGGTAAGATGGTAAGGTAAGCATCTTGACAAACAGCTGAAAGGTCAGCTCTATTTAAAAGTGGTTTCACACACAAAGCTAGTTTTAAAACAACTATTTGATCCCTAAACCAAGCATAAGAACTCACGTTTTAAATTAAACATGAAATTAAGTATAAAGACTGAAATGATATTTTCTTGAGAAACATACAATCTTTGTTTTATTTACAATTTAAAAAAATCATATTTTACAACATAGGTTTGTATGAAACCTCTGTGAAGAGTTTGAAAGGCTGAATGCTGTTTGCTCCGCATAAACCACAACGAGCATCAATATGCTACCTATATGAAAAGTGATGTATATCTTCAGAAAAGGCTTCTGTCTCTATTGAAGCTATGAATAATAGATGGGATGTTGATTGATGGCAGTAGCAAGACAGAGATAATGTAACTCTCTCAGATACATGCAGAAGTCTGGGTGGACCTGTTACTCTGCAAACTACAGCCTGCCTTCTCTAAAGACCACCACAATGAAAAAAAAAAAAAAACCTTCATGGAAAGCTCACAACAGATCCTCACAACCACTCAGCGATTACAACGACTGAAATCTCACAAACCCTCAGTACACAAAACACGCTTCATTTCAAGATGGATATCGCTGGAAGTAATGTTAACATGCAGTTTAATAAGTAACTGCTTTGATTCAGCGGGTTACTTCAGTGAATGATTTACTTTCTGAATGATTCATCAAATACACCCGCTGAAATGAGTCATTTCCAGTGAATCAGACTACAATGCTTGCACTGTATGTGTTTGTTTGTGCTTGCAGCTCGAAAGGACGGGACAGTTATAGAAAGGCATGCACTTGTCTTGTTATCTCATCGCATGCAATTCAGCCTGTAATCTCATATCCATAACAATGGAAAAATATGATTTCAATTTCCGTGGCGCTGAAGGTGTAGCACTGCAGGAAAATAATATTTGGTTGACATACTGACTTATTGTTTTAATATATATATATATATATATATATATATATATATTGTCCATCCCTACTAAAATCATTATTATATGTTACAGAAGTATTCAGAATATACAAAAGAATATCAGACAATCTCTGAGGCCTTAATGAAGCATCACAACCGAATACAGTAAGGATCAACTGTACATGAAGACCAAGGCTCATTAACATGCATTGTTGAGGTCAGTGAACTCAACAAACAGCCTGCCATCAGCCATCAGTCACAGCCGCTGCCGCTCGAGTCTCAATATTATGGGATTCACTGGCCTGGATGACTTGTGTAAAGATCTGCTTACACACACAGCAGGACAGAGAGGTTATAGTTTGATATTACCAACAGCAAATGCAGTCTCGTCTGAAAATGCAACAGGAGAGATCGGCCTGAACGAGATTACATCTTTAAAGCCTGATCAGATTAAACATTCATTCCATCATCAGGATCACAGTTAACAAATAACAGTCAAGCATATGAATTCAAGATGGCGGTGAGCACGGACGCAGCGGCCGCTTCTTGTCCAAACAATACAGTGCACATGCACTCATAAGAATAAAGAGGCCAGGTTTCATTCACTGTGTTTTAAGTACACATGACTTCCTTGTTATCTGTTAGTAGATGATTCATCTGGTGAGTCTTAGGTCTTGTTCTCTCATGGTTTTGACTTAGTTTGGATGTTTATTTAATAAAGACTACACGTCTCTGTGATTTCCCATTGTGGATGACACATGTACTCACCTATGTAGGCCTCCTGTGACGTGGGGACAGGAACAGCCATACAGTAGTAGCTGTCAGACTGTTAAGAAACAAACACACTTATTAGGCACTTTGATACACATTCATTGCTGATCATCAGACCATGTTAACAAAAGCTGACCAAGTACTGAAGTACTCTATGCTTTCCTAATTATTACTGGTGCTCGGTTATTAATAATGGGTATTATTATTATCAGTGTTAAAAACAGTTTTTGCGGCTTCATATTTTGTGGATTTTTTGATGAACAGAAAGTTCAAAAGAACAGCATTTATTTAAAATAGAATATTTTGTAACATTCTAAATGTATTTACTGTAGGGTTGCGAAATAATCTTATTCTGCAGAACAATGCCACATGCGTCAATTGACATTTTTAAATTTATGATACAGTTTGTATAAATTACCCCAAATTTTCAATTAATTCCCATGAATTTCAAAATGTCCCAACTAAACTTACCATTTTGGAAATTTACTGGAATTTTTCTGCCTCTTTGCAACCATACTTTACTATCACTTTTGATCAATTTAATGCAAATTTGCTGAATAAAAGCATTTATTTCTATTAAAAACACAAACACACCAAATATTTGAATGGTAGTATATCATGGTAATGGAAATGTTTCTTGAGCAGATTTCCACTGAAGACTGGATTACTTGTACTTTTCTTGTTTTCCAGTCATTCTGATTTAGGCTTGCTAGTAATTGCTGTAATTCTCTCTTTCTCCTGCTGCCTGAGTAACAAGGTTCAGTGCATTCAGCACCGTCAGCTATACAGAAAATCAGCTTAAAACTGCAGCAATGACTACAGCTCTAATAATTAAAGTGTGAGGAGATGCAGCCCAAACCTTAGCCCCACAAGGAAACTGTTAATATCAAGACATTAAAAATTAAACCTCTGTGCATCTGGATGCCTTTGAAGATCAAATAAAACATCCCAACTGTGGTTAAATAGTTTACAATCTTTTTAACAGTACTGCAAAACAAAACTAGAGACGTTAAAAGAGGTGTTTTGCTGCACATCATAGAAAACAAAGTTAAAATCCACTCATTTTAGAGAAAACTGGTTAATTTTGGTCTTGAGGGTTTAAAATCTTCATTATCCCTAAAGTACATTTGATGACTCATCTGTGTCTCATAATTACTCATGAGACCATGTGACATTATCCTATAAAATGATGTTTCTCTTAAATATTTATAACAGCATGTGTTTATTTCCTATGACAGATGCTTCAAACTCTAAGATCGTGTACAGTAGTGGACAGACACGTTCATGGATTGCAGTGAGTGTTTGTTTTCGCTTGGCACGGATTCTCCTCCATAGACCCTGAGTATCCAACACAAATGTGACCCATCCACACATGCATGAAACCTCGATGTAACTGATCAAACGCCTTGAATAAACACCACAAAATAACAGCCTCAGAAGGTATTAAATAAGCAATAATATGCTTATTTCTACTTTCCACCCAGAGTACAAAGGCAAACGGCTGTGCATTTATTGTCTGTATTAAATTATAGCTGTCACAGGATGTGTTCATTTAAGCATGCATAATATATTTGTTCTTTTTGATGCAGGGAATGATGAAGTGCAGCATTCGTTTATGGGAAGCTTTGATGCTTTTAACTCAATGAAAGTGAAATAAAACAGAAGGCATTGTGCTGCTGGTCTCCGCTTTTCCCCTCCTCTCCACGTCCTAACACGCTCACTTTTATAGTATTTTTCAAAACTGTGGTGAAAGCTAACTGGGGAAATGTGAAGAAACGTACAAATCACAAAAAAGACAAAGAACTCTTACCTCTGTTGGAATCACCCCTGGTATGCGAATATCAAGGGAAAAGTTGTAAGGATTGGACAGGACAAATGGCTGTCTGGTCCTTGAGCAGTCATTGGGGTCTGACCAGGCATTGTCTTGAAACCTGTTACCAAAAAAAAAAATCTATATGAGTTGCTAGGATGCATATTTGACAGTAAAGTACTGATATTATGTTGAGATGTCGAGTCTGCATGCAGATAAATTTACTAAAATTAACAACAGTAACAACTTAAAAAGGCTGACACCTAAGTTGGGACTTCTTAATCAGACTTTCATCAAAATCTTGACATTTTTTAAGTCAAAGAAAGCCTGAAAACTTCACCTCTTCTTGTCAGTGAAATGGCTGAATCAGTTCGCCAAATCAAACTGAATTGGCTGGAACAGTGAACAATCAATGAACCTGTCCTAGAACTAGTGATGCCTGCTTATGCAATATTTGAGAATATAACTTTTATTTGACAATATTTTGCAATATGCCTGTGTCCAAATCGTTCAGTCCTATTACAGAACCTTTTTGATGGTATTAAACCATACAACAAATTTCAGAAAAATGAAAGCTAAAAATGCAGATTTAATTTCAGGTTTGATAAAAGATTAAATGGAATTTCAAAGGGCCTTTTTATATTCTATATGGCTAGGATCCATTTTTTAAGTTTTTTGGGGGTTTTTTCGACCGGTTTTTATCATGCATCATGTGTAATCAGACTGATTAGAATAGAACAGAACTGTGTAAACACCCCTTCATTTAACTAATTCGACAGCACAAATAAAACAAATTAATAAATAAAAAAGGTAATGCACCAAACTTTTGTCTGACATGGATTTAGGGGGCTGAAATCACTGACCGAAACAGTGACATTTCGTTAGCTGGTGTCTAATTCATGCACAAAATGTGGATAAACTACAGTCTTGTGGACGCTATGGCTGAGTTTATATCAGTTTCTCAAATTGAATTGATCTAATTCATTTAATTGATAATCAATGTCCAAAAAGTTAAAGAAAAAAATATCACTAATAATAACTAAATACATAGAGAGGTATATAGAGTGTTCTATTTAAGCACTGTTAATGATTTTTTTATTTAACGTATGTTTGAATAAATCTGTCGAGAAAATGTTTTATTACTGTCACTATTTAAACAACAAGTCGGAGTAGAACAGAGTGATATAAATCTAAATGTTTCTATGTAGCTCAGTTTTTATTTGAGCTTGGATTAATACACTGTTTATTAAATAAATATTATTTTTGGTTTCTCTTTGTTTCAGTGTGTAAAATATTCATTTCAGTGCATCACTAAAATAAAACTCTTGTTCACTTCTATGTGACCAAAAAAACCCGACAAATAATAGCAGCTGTATGTTAAGTTAAAATAAATAAGGGTAACAATTTACTTGTGTCCATGTCTCATGTATTTACTCTAGCAACTACAGAAAATGATGTGTAATTAATGTGTGAATGTTTTACTCAGTACACGTTAAAATGAAGTGTGATCAAAAAAGCATTAAATATCCATTAAGGAACTGAACTGTCTCACCTCTTGAACCTGAACATGGGGTTTTGGACACTGCGGCTATGGCACTGAAAGAAGAGCGCAAACACGAGCACGCCGCACCCCAGAACGCCCATCTCTGAGCGGACAGAAGAGCGATCAACAACAGAACTGAAAGTGAGCCGATGCGTTTCAATCCTGCCCTGCCGCCATAAGCCACGGCAACACTCAGCGACCGCGATTCGCTCTTTCTGCTCTCCTCAACAAAGTTCCATAAAAACAGTCCACGTCTCAGTCTCCTCCACGCTGAATGAAACCAGGGCTGTCCAGATACAGTGTGACACGGCCAAGCGTGATGAAGAGGAGAAGGAGGAGGAAGGCTTCTTGCTTCTCACGCCGGGCAGAGCGAATGCAACATCAGGCTTCTGTCACAACCTGCAAAAACAGCAGACAAAAAAGAAGAGATGAAAATAATACAATTAAAATATGATCCAGCAGAATCATCAGCGAGATTCATGACTACATACATCCCGACCAACATTCATGAAATATACATGCAGTCCATCTCTGAGGAGACAGAGAGAGAGGGAGCACACAATAATCTAATCAAAGAGGATTCCCATAACAATACCCTCGGCTTGCTCCCTAGGAGACACAGGAAGAGAAGGGGCCTCAGCAGTGCTTCGTGACGGGGGATGTCTCTTCTGCAGGGCGGCACCATACTGAATATCTCTGCTAGTCTTCAGATTGAATGAGCAGCACTTAAAGGTATTCTCTGGCAGACGTCGGTGAGCTGATCTGGATGTAGAGTTAATGAGCAGGGCTGAGCCACAGGGAATTATGGGAGGTATCATCATGCCGTGTGTTTATCCATCATACAATACATCCACATTCAGTGCCAGCGGCAAGAAATTTCAATACTATCAATGGGATGCAAAAACAGACGCTACCATGCTAATCGTGACTGATATCATTTGTGTAAAGGCAGATGTCTCATGATGAAGAGGAGAGGCCTATCCAAAGAAAGACAAATAAACGACAGGAAAAACAAGCAGACGGGGAGGAACTGAGGGCTTACGCTCTTTCAGCGTAAGCTGAATTAATCACTGAAATAATCCTCCTGTCACTGTTGGAAATTAACATATTGCCAAGGAGCTGTTTGGTCTTTCTGGGCCATATGATATCAAAAACATACACAGCTGAATAGACACAGCAGACTCTTACCTTGCATATTCTCAGAAATAAACCAGCAGCATATTTTGACAAATTTTACAATTGTAAAATTGTAATGGCATTTTTGTGTTTTCTTTTTACAAATCATTAACAAATAAATGAATAAATTACAGTAAGTATTAAACAAAATTGGAAAAAATGGCACACTGAGTCTGAAATTTTAGTATGCGTTTTTTTTCTTTCTTCGTTTTTGTCATCCTTTCTTATCAAAATGCTTGTTACGGATGCGAAAACACAGAAAATCAAACCCGAGTCATTGTCGATGAAAAAAACTGTATACTTTCTATGCATTTCAGTCGATTGTTTACACAACAACGATGTTTTGGGGGCCTGAAAACAGGTTTCAAAGTGCAGATTTTTGAAAACACTACCGATATTGTCCTGATTTTACTCCCTGATTTTAAAAAGTCTGTTTGATGTGTTGTCTAAAAAAGAAGGAAGCTGTCTTCTAAGCTAATATCAATTTTTTTTCTTTTTAAAACTCTGCACTTCCAAGTTGTGGCAAATTGAATCTCTAAAGCAAAGAAAACAGCAATCGCATGTTCCTAAGCATCATTTATGTAACTTCCAAGAATGATGATGTGATCTATAGAGCTACCTCCTTTTAAAACCACAGTGAGCATCACTTATATGAGCATCATTATCCATACATTAACCATTCCCTCCCATGACTTTACATAAACAACTCATCAAGGCTATGGGACAGTAACTGGAAGGCTCATTGCGATCTTTCCCTGCTTTCGAAATATGAACGATTTCCACTTCTTTTCAAAGAGTTTTCAGGGCAAGCACAGGATGACAGTGTGAAGTAAATTCTTTGAAACCTGACTGTTGATGTTGTTTGAAACAACAGCTGTATCTGTTTATGGCTGCCGTAGCTCTTCCATAATGAAAGCTTGGTTATGAAATAACCCTTATTTTCTTCTGCAGCCTGAAATGCTTGAAAAGCTTCCTTGTCACACCACAACATTTCTATATTAGCAATTTCTTGTTTTCACCTCCAAGATTAATAAGCTGAATTTGAGGGTGCATCATAACACAAACCTTCATCGACTGTCTCCAACTTTAGCCTCATTAATTCCTCTCTATGCTCGTGCTATGCTTATTTCGATTTAATGAGGTCCTCATACCCTTTTCTGTTCTTTTTTGAGTGTTTTTTGTAGTTGTCTTTGAATACGCCAGATGTTTGTGTATATCTGGTGATATTTTTGGAATAGCATCATTTGATATCTTTATAAAAAGCATTAAATCTCTCATACAGGGCCTGAAAAAGGTACAAGTCTGCTTTTTAAAAATGCCATCCACGCACTATAGGCCCTTCTTCTTTAATAATTAGAATAAGTGGAAAATGCTCACTTGCACACAAATTCCTCATTAAGCTATTATACATTATTTAAGGATATTGTTGGGCTATTATTAAAGAACAGTTTTTACAAATGTTTCATTCATAATGTCTGAGGTGAGAAAAAGAGATAAAAATACATTAATACGATTGCATTTCAGTCGTCACAAACTGACATCTTCCTTTTTATAACATCAAAACAGAAACTGTAAATCAGTGAGTCACATCCACAGTTGCCAAGTCCGCATATTTTATCCGACTTTGGGCTTCTTTTTTTGGCAAAGTCCCATTAAAAAAAATCACAGGTTGCCTTTTTTTTGGCGTATTTAAAAAAATATGGTTGCTTGTTAGGAAAACCTGACAAGCAACTTCGTTTCTTTACATTTATGGTCGATGTTTTTTTTTCCAATATAGTGTTGACACTGTCTGCTCAGAGGTAATAGCCAGTCAGTGCAATAATTAATGTACTGTAGGTTATTCGTCATTGCACATCGCACCCCACTCCCCCTTATTCATATATCACAATCATATTTAACTTGCAGACATGTGACATTAGTAGATGTAAATAGACAAACAAGGCCAATAACAGAGATGTCCAGAGGAAACATCAGAGAAGGTGAATGGTGCAGGGACCTAATTTAAATTGTAAAATATTTTTTTATAATGCATTAATCATTAGCAGTAATACTAAGTAGATACATGGTTTGAGTTTATTTTATTATAAATATGTGGCTATATTAAAGCTCCCCCTTAGTGCTCTTGTCTTGTTTTATTCTCCTTTTCCATCTCCATAACTATTCTGCTTGCAGGTATCGGAGGATGCCCTCTCGCTTTGTTGCAATTTGCTGATTATTGTAAAATAAACTTCTGTTTTTGCTCTTGAACCTCAGAATGGTTTCAGTTTACTATGATGCAGGCTCATTTATTGATTATACACAATTGATAATCAATAATATTGATGATAATAAATAATATAGGGTTTGTTTTGGGCTTGTTTATGAAGCTGCGGTTGCTTATTTAGCTTGCAAGAGTTGGCAACACTGATCGCATCACTAGGTGAGCATGAATCATCTCGCACGCGCAAGTCTGCACGTCATCTGTACCCGTTATGAAATATAAACTGCAGACTATAATCTCAAATAACTGAACAGAACACCAGGGAAACGGCTCACTTTCCATCAAGCAGTGATGCTTCTTACTCTCAGAGAAATCCATTGCAAACAGCCATTATTTGTTATGTAGATGGATCACTGGTGAATAAAGACAAGTACCAGGATCAAACAGCCGTATCACTTGCTCAAACATACACCATCGATCATCCAGAGTCTCTCAGAATAAATGATCCACACTATATAGAGCAGCTCTTCTCACAAAGCATTCACTCTGCTAACACTAATACATCCACTGCATTAAACAGAAAGCACAACAAGGAGAAAAGACAGACTGCCTACCTCGCTCGCTCGTCACATTAAGATCTGAAGCACAGCAGAAAATGAGAGATGAACTGCTGCTGTTTCAGCACAGCCTGACTCACTGAGAGAGAGAGAGAGAGAGAGAGAGAGAGAGCCCAGCATGCTGCCTGACATCATCATCATCATCACACCCAAGACCTGAAGAGAAGGTAACTATGGCAACCGCTGCATTCACCATCAGTTACCATAGTTACGTTCCCCATGAGTCTCTCTCTCCTCATTGATCCATCAGTGTTTAAGCAGAAGCCACAGACCATCAAAGCACTGCAGCGTTTGGGTCAAACTATTTAAGGAAACCACATTACAACATAAAACTACAGATTTATATTTGAATAAGAAACAAGAACATTTTAAGGTTATTGCTTAATGTTTAAACATATACTAAACGTAAGCAGCAGTATGACTCTGATGACATCGCTATACAGAAGGGGGCGGCTACGAGCTCTTTTGACGCAATTTCCATTTCCATGGAAACTGCAGCCTCTTCGATGGAGCTCATGGGTAATGTAGTTCTTCACTGGGAATTAGGTTATTGCCCTTTATTTGTTTTTTAATGCAGTTAAAATCACCATGACTTGATGTATGCTTCTGTTGAAACCTCATTTCAGAGCTCAAGGTGGGATTGTGTTGAAAACTAGTTTCAATAATTTTCAATTTGCAAGCACTATTTTAAAGATTCATACAGTATAATCATGTATTTAAATTCAACAGCAATACAGAACTACAGGCTTTTTTATAGTATTTGTTGTATATTATATTTGAATTTGTTTCTCATTTTTAATATACACACAGTTACATACAGAAATATATTTTGTGTTGGTAAGTTAGCAGTGTATAAAGGCAGAAGACACACCCATTTTTAAAATTAATTCTTGCTTGTCCTGTTCAAACTGAAAAAATAAAATTGAAATAAACTGTTTCTATTTACTGTTTTCATCCTTTTTGACCCGTGCAAACAGCTTAAAAAAATACTCATTTTTATTTGGCCTTGTAATTTAAAGTTTCATTTATTTACAATATCTTCGTTGTACATCATCTAATAAGGTAAGAAAAACCTAAAAGCATGTAACCAATTAAATGTTTGATGTTCAACAAAAAAAGAAAAGAAGAAAACATTTCATCCAATGGGTCATGAAACACTTAGATTTTAACAGTAACATATGTTGCACATCACAGAACATTCGTTAATTTTAAATTCAGGTTAAAGGTTAGTTTTAGGTTCATTTGGGGTTTTTTGGGGGTTATTTTCATCTTCCGTGGTAAAAATATAGATTGTGTCAACAGGATATGACAGCAGTGGCAATTTCCTCTGACAGACACATCAAACTGTGAGAGACTGCAACTTTGTTGAGAGCCGTGAGTTTGAGGGTTTCACACGACTTTCTCCACAGTCACTGTTTCTATGCAATCCATCTATACTTTGCGCATAACCAATCAAATGGCTTACATTTGTGAAAAACTTACAAATAATTAAGAAATCAAAGAAGAGAGAGGTGTTTTTTCTTTTTTCCATGCAATGGTAAATTGAAGTGTGCTGTTTATAGGAGCTTGATGTTTTTACCTTAAAGAAAAAAAGAAAAAAGATTGGCACTGAGGTGGTGTTGTCGTATCATCCATCCCCCTCCACTCCATATTTTCCCTTAAAGTAATATTTCATTTAGAAAATTTACTCTGGACTGGTTTGGATTACTTGTGGATTATTGTGATGTTTTTATCAGCTGTTTGGACTCTCATTCTGACGGCACCCATTCACCGCAGAGCAAGTGAATTCTCAAAATCTGATGAAGAAACAAACTCATCTACATCTTGGATGGCTTGAGGGTCAAGTGGTGTATTCACAACAGGAAAGTCCGCTAGCTCACTTGCTTTGGTGCAGACTAAATACAATGTTGATTTTGGTGTGGTTCACTTTCACACTTCCCTTTCTGCAAGTGAACCAGAAATTGTAAACAAAACCACACATGTGCTAAGGTCATCCATTCAACCGTACCAGAGATCGTTTGGAATCGGACCGAGACCACCTCTTCAGCTAAGTCTCGGTATGGGCTGCGTTTCCCATAAGCATCGTAAGCCTAAATTGGTTTCAATGGGTCTATGATGTACTTACGCTTATGATGCTTTTGGGAAAAGCAGCCATGGTTGTTTGGTGTGCACCCGAGTGCGACTGCTGTATTCACACCTGCCAAAAGATCCGCACCAAGGGGGGAAACAATTCAATCGAACCAAACAAGACAGGTGTGAATACATGCATGTGTACAACAATCCACTGTAATTATGACAATGATATATTTAACACAAACTGGCAAGAAATACACAAAACTACATAGAGTTACTTTAAAAGAGTAATTTTGATATCATGATCCTGAGTGACATTTTTTGCCAATTCCTTTTCAAATCTAACACAATTTATTTGGGATACCACAGGAATTCTTCAAACCTAATGAAAAGTATCACTGACATGATACACGAGTTAACACGAGTTAAAGATACAAAGAGACTAGGATCTGCTACGAGAATAATAACAGCTACAAGCAGTGGCATGTCTTTGCATAAGCTCAAACTGTTATAACGCTTTCTCCCTTTCCCAACCCCGTTCCACCGACAACTGCACACGTTTACAAAATCCTCCTAATAAAATACACCTGATTCAGCTCTTCAGCTCATCTGAAATCTGTGTCCGACGTGCAAACTCATCAGTATAAGTGAACAATTGAATTTAAAAACAAATTTAATGATGGCTCATGTTTATAATGAATAAAGTTAAAATTAACTGCAACTGACATGACACTTAAAAAAGAAAAACAGCAAAAAGTATCCAAAGCATGAGAAACGACACATTACATAATTAGACCATCAATGATAAAAAAAAAAAAACATGAATAATATCAACTCATTCGAATAAGCAACAGCTGTCTTTTTAGCCACATCCATAACCTTAATTGGTAACACTTTACAATAAGGTTCATTAGTTAACAACATTAGTAAACATGAACTAAGAGTGAACAATACTTCTACAGCATTTATTAATCTTAGTTCATGTTAATTTCAGTATTTACTAATGTATTATTAAAATCAAAAGTTGTGTTTGTTAACACTAGTTAATGCACTATGCACAAACAATGAACAACTGTATATTCATTAACAAAGATTAATAAATAGTGTAATAAATGCACTGTTCATTGTTTGTTGATGTTAGTTCACAGTGCATTAACTAATGATAACAAATGACACCTTATTTAGTAAAGTGTTACCCCTTAATTCAGTAAACCCTCTGTTTTGCCATTTGCTATAAAATACAATTTCGTAATAGTTGTAATAAACAAGTTCTTAAACGTTACATTACATATTTAGTACAAGTCCGAAAGTAAACGGCTAACTTAGTTGCTTTGCTAACCGATGACGTCGTGTGAAGTTCAGTGAACTGATCAAAAACTGAGAAAACACTGATCAAACGACAGGCTTATGTGAGACGAATGAATATGAAATGATAATATACTCTACTCATAGAAATGACAAGTTATTTACCTTCATTTCCTGCGCTTGTTTTGCTCGAGCTCAGAGTCAGTCAGACCAGTGCAATCGATACGTGAGCTCCTGAGCGCGCGAGACTGTCACGTGATCGTGGAAAGTTATCCGTTTAATAATTAAACAATATAAATTTAACAAAATAACTTTTTTAAATTGAAATATGAAATATAGTTGAGTAAAATGGTAAAATAATGAATGGGGGGAAAATAGCCTATATTTAAAAAGTCTGTGATCACAGTTCGCTAGACAAGCAAATTTTATTAAAGTATAAGGCTTGTTGCGTTTGGTGCAAATTCGTGCAATGACTCAATCATAACACATAAATGACTCAGTGATAAATCATAACACGTTCTTTTGTCGCTACCTTTTGTCGCTAACGAATCTTTTTTTGGTTTTTCACATTTTTTGTTTAATAAAGACACCTGTTTTAGATTTTCCTTTGTCTTTTTTTCTAAATAATCATTATTCCATACAGAAAAGGCACTGTTGTGTTTGGGGTTATTTAAACATGTAATTTATTAATTCGGAACCGCATGCTA